>NC_016089.4:11954377-12057450 GCF_000004515.6 Glycine max
GAATGCTAAAGAATGATTCTGTGGATGCCAAAAGGATCAAGGAAAACAGAGAAACAAAAGGGTTGAAATCACGCAATAAAACAACATCATTCTTTTACTTTTTGTAAAATAAATCCTGCATGTGTAATTCCAGTCACACAAAAATCATGTGTGACATCACACATGACATGCATGCATGACCGATTAATAGTCACATAAATAGATAACGAATTTCAATTAACGACAAGAACCTCAGACAATTTTTCAAATATTAAGGATGCATCACAAAATAAAAATTTATTAGGAATCTAAAAAAAAAGAGTATTTATCAAAAAATAAAAACATATTTAAACTTAAAAATAATTATAAAAAGTGATTTTCAAGAATGCATTTAAGCATTCCAAGTTCTTCTTTACTCTTTTACTTCAATCAAATAGATTAATTATGGATGGACATACGGATGTTAACTTTCCAACAACTTATTTTTTAATGTGGATTTTTCTATCCCCTGCAAAGTTGCATATGTTAAAGATCATTAATCACCAACTTTTCGTTATTTTGAGCAGTTTATTAATTACGTTTTCTTGGAAAAAAAATAACATTTGTCTTTCTCCTATTTATTTCACACAGGCTCATCTCTTTCTAGTTTCTTTTTTTTTTTACAAGAGTCTCTTTCTAGTTTCTAATCTCTCTTTTCACTGCAAAATTATATTTATTGTTTTTATTTATTCTATACTTAACTTCTTTTTTATGATACTCGTGGACTAAATAATATTTGACATTATTGTCATCAATACCTTATTAAAACTCGACACATTTTATCAATAATATTGACAAATGAAGGTATTTATATTACTAAAAGGTTTTTAATCATAAATGGTTTAGCCAAATGATTTGTTATCTACTAGTATTTAAGTGTTTTAATTTCTTTTGGTACAGATGAAAAATGTGGATTTTTTTAAAGTGGAAAATGAATCAAATCAACTTAAAAAAACTTGAAAGAAATTTCTGTGAGAAAATTACTTTATAATTAGGAGTAAGTTTGATTATAAATTAATTAAGAATATTTTGTTACTTTTGTATACTGTGTATCATCGTTTTTCAATCAATGCTAAGTATTCAAATTCCTTTTTTCTTTTCAAGAGCTATATATAAATGATAGAGGTTTAAAGCAAGCATTTAACATTCCTAGCAAATGCACTAGAAAAGTCTAGCAATTTTGTATTTTTTTTTCTAATTAAAAGTTTAGGTGAATTGGCTCTTATATTAAGATAAATTTCAAGTTTCAAAGAATATATATAGAAGTATTTATCCTTTCTTCATCAATAATGTTTTGACAACGAGAGCCCAACTGTTATCTTTTTAGAATATAAATTTATTTCTTATCGATTTGACCAATTTTTTTATTTATAATTTTACTTTTAATTTCAAGTACCGTTGTTATTAGATAAAAAGGAAGCAACCTTAGTATTTAAGGCCTTGTTTAAAAAGATAAATAGAGATGATCTTTAATGGGGCCAATTAATTTTCCTATGGTTCTTGGCTCAGCACCAGAGAAAGCTTCTTTTATTCTTTTTAGATGAGCCAATGATTAACTAAAATGAAGTACGAGGCTACTTTTGCCCATTTGCGAAGATACAAATTGCTAAGTTACTCGATTATAATTCCTTTTCAGCTAGTAGAAAACAAAACTGGTTTGAATGTCTATTTGACTACTGATAGAAAGATAAATATTCTTCATAACACTTCTCCTCTATATCCGTTCCTCTAGAGTTAATTTTCCATTGTTCTCTTCAAAAAAATTTCTTTCTTGTTGAACATTTTGTCATTTCATTCATTCCAATTTGTCTAGATACCCATTGGCCAAAACCATATTCCAATTATTCTTGGGTTTATTTTTATTTTTGGATACACCTAAATGTTTTATGGGGTAAAATCGAGACTAATCCATTATTTGGTTGAACAAAATTGAGACTAATCCACTGACAAAATCTAATATAGTTGATAGATGAATAATTTTTTCAAGTATGTTGATAGATGCTCGTTTTCTTAATTGTGTGTATGAAAAAGATTTTATTGGGAGAGATAAAATTTATTTGGGTGATCTCTACCCCTCAAAAATAGTCTCATGATAATTTTTTACTTTGAAAATACCTTGCTTTAAAATAAAAATGAGAACATAAATTTTTTGGCGCACTGAATATGATGTTGAATAGGAAAATAAGTTGTTCCACCAACTTAGTACCACTCTTGCATATGACACACTGATGAAGGGTTTGTGGAAATATACCTCTTTAATTATCAATTAAATTGTCTTTTGTGAAGCATAGACACAATATAAATCATTATCCTCGAGTCCAAAAATTCACAAATCACAATCATCGATGCCGCCACACCCACCCCAACTACTATTGCAGTTGCCATTATGTTCACATCGCTTTTTAATCATGAGTTCTGGGGTCACAAATTTTTATAATTATATTTATCTCATCGCTAATTTTCTGAGTTGTTTAATTTTATTCTTATTTTTATGTATTTACGAGTATTTATTATCTTTTTTGGAGGTTGTTGTGTTATATCTGCTTGGGGTGCTGAATGTTTTAGACCTATGGGCAGCATTTTTGGGATACAGTTGCTTCCAGCAACCCATGAATCGCATTTTTTGTTAGAATCAGGCCCAATAGTATCTACGTATTATCAGTTCTATCTCTTAAATAATGAGACACAGTTGCTTCCAGCAACCCATTAATTAATTACTTCCTAGACATTTTTTACACTTTGGAAGGCCTAATATGAAATGTAAAATTACATTTTGGATTAGCTTTTCCAGAATATAAAAACTAAAAGGTATCACCATTCAAGAATGTAATTTTTACGTTCTGAATTAGCGTTTATAAAATGTAATAAACATGCAAAAAGCAATTTATAGGATGCAAGAAGCAACTGCCTTAATTAGATTCAATGAATAATTTAGCTGTAATTTTTATTTTGGGCTGGCTCTTTATGATCTAGACCACTCATTCGTCCAAGCAAAAAGTTGTCCCCCATTATTGCATCCTTACCTCCCATTGCATTTCAAAAAATTTATTTTGGAATACAAATTTACATCTTAGAATCAATTTTCCAAAATGTAATGAAAGATGTCCAATGTAATAATAGTGGGTGTATAGGATACAAATGTCTCATATTAGCCTCACCTATTACTAGCATTACTTTAGTGCTAAAAAAAAACTGGATAATTTATACAAAATTTTGGATTTAAATTTCCTTTATTACAATTCTTGTAATCCCTTAAAAAAATTATCACTGTTATAAAAAAAGTGATAATAAATGAAATAGGAAAAGATACTAGATAATATTATCTAATAAAAGAAAATAAATAATAAGGATAAGGAATAATTTTTTTTTGTAGTAGAAAAAATTCATTAATTTTGTATATATTATAGTTTTATGCGCATGTTATATTTCCGAGTTGCCAAAGATTTTGTCAGAACTTGAATTTTGTTTTGTCCTTCCATTCGCTTGTCAGCAAAAAAAAAATATCAACAATATAACATCATTAACATGAGTATAAAGAAAATATATATTTTATATAACTAGTTTGTTATAAGCTAAAGGCCAGTTTAGGCGTTACATTTTGTTAATCTCATGATTTTATTTGATAAACTTGAGTTGTGATAATTCAGTGATCTAAATATACAATTCATTATAATCAACTTAAAGAAAGTATTATATATTATAATTATTCAATATATAATACATAATATACTTAAAAATATAAATAAATTTTATATTCATTAACAAAATCAACTAAGTTATTTTTATTAAATTATTTTCAAGGTTATTATTTATTAAAATTTTAATTTACATTTATTAATTCCATATAAGTTTCACTTTTAGAAAATTTATTAGAAAAGAATCCATAAGATAATTCATTTTTTATTATATTATTTTTTTAGAAAAAGAATTAGGGTGAGTCCTATCCCAACCTTTTCATAATCAACGGTGCATACGTGAGAAAATCATCTTGTTTGGCCATGCAAATTGCTACATGGCAAGTGGCAACTAAACAAGAAGCAACATTAGAGTCTTCGCAGCAGAGGGAAACAAAGAAAATAGAATAATAATTTGCATTAGGATAAGGGACCTTTCTAAAGATTTTAAAGCGTAGATCAAATTGAATCTCAAAGTGAAATCGATTATAAGGGAAAAATTATTAATTTAGTTTGAAAACGGTTGAAATATAAGTGTAAGGTAAAGTTCTATATGTGTAAGAATAAAAAAGTTAAACACTATATAAGTAAAAGTAAAATCTATAAACCTGAACCTTAAGATATGAAGTGTTTATCCTTTAATTGTACAACAAAAACTACCACTTTTTCTTAAAATAAACAAAGACACAAAATAGTGTTATCATATTGTGTAGTGGCCTTTCATAGCATTACCTAGAAATTCATGCCTTGAAGATAGCCTTCGCATGCATGGAGAGTTTTGGACTAACACCTTGAAAAATACTTTTTCTTTTTTCTCTCAAGTTAAGAAAAATTATTAGAATACTTAATAGTGACATTGAAATTTTAGGCAAAGCATATTGTAGGTGGCAATTGACAAAATGTTAGTAAGTGTTAAGGTCAAGTTTGAAGTATAAGTTATTCGAGGTATTAGGGTTGGCCCAACAACAAGTAGGTTCAAAAATAAATTTTAAGAGCATACATTTTACTTTAAATAAGAAAATTATATATTGGATTTTTTTGTCAATATATGTGACATTTTTCTCCTTCTAATAAATGTGATCTTTTTTGCTTTATAAACCCTTAAAGAAAAAATATTTTTGTTGATGGGCCTAAAACTTATATTTTAATTGTTTAACCCTTACACCGATCCTACAAGGAATCAAAGTTTGCAATGGAGGAAATGTTTTGATATAATTTCATGAGTAGGATGATGAATAAAATTTCACTAAGTAACCGGTTATAAGGGTTGAAAACATTTGCCACTCTGCATACACCATAGACCCAATCATCCTCATCGTCATCATCTCATTGTCATTGTCGTCGATGTCAAAAATAGCTATAAGTTTTATGAATTTTGAAAAATGGCTGAAAGTAGTCATGAAAGAGAAAAATATCTCAACTATGGTAGCATCCAAATCCCAATCACCCTCAACATGCCAAAATATTATTTATATAGCCAAAAGAGAGAAACAAAAGCATTGGGGGATCAAGTCCCATGAAAAGAGCAGTCAACAAAATCTATAGTTAGGTTAGCCAAATCTATTGTGCGTATAATCAGCTATACAAAAATAGGGGATCAAGTCTCATCAATTGAAAGAATGAACACACAACACATGATTAGCTAGTCTGTCTGCATAAAGTTTTGTAAAGGAAAATTGTTAAGCAGACAATTAATTGATTTGTTACGTTCTGTTATTGCTGTTAAGTTTGGTTCAGTTAGTTGTAGTTTGTTACTGCTGATATAGTCTATCAGTTTTACCCCTCTTGTAATCATTCATGGAATCAATGAAATCACTCTATTCTCTTCTATCTTATTCATGATCACAAATCATAATATGGTATCCAGAGCCTTCTAACCATGGCTTCCAAAACTTTCTTCAATCCTCAAACGTTTCAAACTCTGATCTCGATCAAACTTGATGATGAGAACTTTCTAGTGTGACAGCAACAAGTTCTTGCCACAATTCGAGGTTTGAAGCTCAGTAAATATCTTCATGAAGAACACGTTCCAAAGAAATTTGAGTCCAAAGAATATGAAGAAGCTGGTACGATCAGTGAAGTATTTCTCAATTTTGAACAACAGGATTAGTTACTCGTTGCCTGGCTCCTTGCATCGATGTCAGCACCAATCCTCACAAAGATGGTTGGTTTAGAGCAATCATGGCAGATTTGGAAAAGATTAGAAGTATATTATGCGTCTCAGACTCATGCGAAAGTAAAAAAATTGAAGGTACAGTTGCGTATGATTACGAAAGATAAGTCAATTTCAAAATATTTACTTGCTATCAAGAAAATCGTAGATTCACTAGTTGCGATTGGTTCTGCGATTTCTGATGATGATCATATAGAAGCGATTTTCTATGGCTTGCCTGAATATTGTTACTTCGGTTACATCGCGTTTAGATCCATACACTGTTGACGATATTGAGGCACTTTTATTGGCTTAAGAGTAGCATTTTGAGAAACACAAGAAAGCTTATTTGAATATGATTCTAGCTAATACTGCTTTTGGACCTAGTTATTCTTCTGGCAGAGGAAGAAGAGATAATTCAAATTTTAGAGGAGAATATAACAATCTCGGTGGTAGATCCAACTTTCGTGGTGGTTACAATTCCAATCGAGGAGGAAGATACAACAATGGAAGAGGCAATGACAGATCGAACAAGGACAAAATTCAAATAATTCTTGGAATCAGAACAATAGACTACAATGTCAAATTTGCGGTAAACTTGGACACTTAGCAATTGATTGTTGGAATAGGTTCAATCAGAATTTTCAAGTAAATCACAGTCAGTATCAATGTTTCTCTCAATCTGATCAAGCATTCATGTCAACACCAACAACTGTTATGGATCCTCTCTGGTATCCAGACAGCGGAGCAAGCCATCACATCACCAATGATGAGAGCAACCTTTCTGTTAAGACTGATTACACAGGGAATGATCGAGTAAAAATTGGTAATGGTTCAGGTTTGATCATTAAGCATATTGGAAATTCAAAATTCTATGATTCTGAGTCACACAATCACTTTGTTATGAATCAATTATTACATGCTCCATCCATTACAAAGAACCTTCTTAGCGAGTCACAATTTTGTCGAGATAATCAAGTATTTTTTGAATTCCATGCTAACAGTTGTAATGTCAAACAGGAACATGCCAAGGAGACTCTTCTTCAAGGAAAGTTTAGCAAGGGTCTTTATGTCTTTCCCAACCTTCAGCATCAAAACCACATTTCTGCTTTCCATTCTACAACAAATTCTTCATTCACAGTCTTGGAGCTTTGGCATTCAAGACTTGCTCATGCCTCTCTAAAAGCTGTTAGATCAGTACTTAGTTCTTGTAGTATACCATGTAATCATTCAACTACTTCTTTGCTTTGTCAATCATGTTGTATGGGGAAGGCACGTCAGCTTCCTTTCTTTACTTCTCAGTCTGTTTACGCTAGTCCTCTTGATCTTATTTTACAGATATTTGGGGTCCAGCCCCCGTAACCTCTTCTAATGGATCAAGATATTACATAATATTCGTTGATGCATTCTCTAGATATACTTGGATGTATTTGCTTCAAAATAAATCTCAAGCATTTACTGCTTTCCTTCAATTTAAATCTCTTGCTGAAAAACAACTTGGCACAACTTTAATAGCTTTACAATCTGATAATGCAAAAAAGTATATCACCTTTACTCCTTATCGTACTGAACAAGGGATTCATCACAGGTTGACTTGTCCATATACACATGACCAAAATGGTACACCTGAAAGAAAGCATAGACATTAGACAGAAACTGGTCTCACTTTGTTGGCTTCAGCTTTTCTTCCTTCAAAGTTTTGGGGAGAGTCATTCAGCACTGCAGCTACTATAATCAATTATCTTCCTTCACCTGCCCTTAACAATATGAGTCCTTTTGAAAAATTGTTTCATAAAAAGCCAGATTATAAGTTCTTGAGAGTGTTTGGATGTGCTTGTTATCCCCTGTTATGACCTTATAATAAACACAAACTTGACTTTCAGTCACACATGTGCCTATTCATTGGTTATAGCTCTCAGCACAAGGGTTATAAATGTCTCTCACCTTTTAGCAAATGCTACATTTCTCGACATGTCATCTTTCATGAGTCAGCTTTTCCTTATAAACTTCCTGGCAACCCTTATTATGATTTGTGATCATGAATAAGATAGAAAAGAATAAAGTGATTTCATTGATTCCATGAATGATTACAAGAGGGGTAAAACTGATAGACTATATCAGTAGTAACAAACTACAACTAACTGAACCAAACTTAACAGCAATAACAGAACGTAACAAACCAAACTTAACAACAATAATAGAACGTAACAAATCAACTAATTGTCTGCTTGACAATTTTCCTTTACACCCCCTTTCAAAATCATGGTGGAAGTGGATGAAACCTTGAGTTTGGATTTGAATATTGTAAATTGAGGATTTGAAATAGCTTTAGTGAGAATATCAACAACCTGAAATTCAGCCGATAGATGAACAACAACAAGCTCGCGCGACAAGACTTTATTGCGAACAAAATGCAAATCCAACTCAAAATGCTTTGTCCGAGAATGCATGACAGGATTCGCAGCAAGGTGGACAACACCTAAATTATCACAATAAATTCTTGGCAATGCAACTGGAACACGCAACTCTCTGAGCAAATGCTGCAGCCATAAGATATCTGCAGTGACAGCAGCAAGTCCTCTATACTCAGCCTCAGTGCTACTGCGAGAAACAATAGTTTGCTTCCTAGAAGAACAAATGAGAACCGAATCACCAATTCGTCTAGAGAATGCAATTCTGAAAGCGCAAAGAGTTTCTAACAAACAATAGTTTCTAGCAATAGGAGTAACTTTGCAATTTTGAAAGAAAACTATTGAGTCCAGTCATCACTTGTTTAGTTCTTGCAACAGGGGACTACAATATTTTCTCTGAGTACAACTTGTGTTGCTCCTTGAGTCCACTCATCACTTGTTTTTTTATTTCCCTTTTGCTAATTACCTTTGGAGTTAGTTGGTTGGTAAGTTAAAAAGCACTCTCAACCTTAGCTCCCTCAAGTTGTTTTGATAGCTTCTTGAGTAAGCAACTGCAAGATGTTGCCTTAGTGGGCATTGCCAATTCCATTTCTCTCATTTGGTTTGCTAGAAACTCTTTGCTCTTTCAGAATTGCAAAGTTACTCCAATTGTTGTCACCTCTCCTATTACTGCTTTCCTTCAAGGAAGCAAACTATTGTTCACCAATTGGTCCTCCCAAACATGTGTTATATAGACCTTCTTTATCCAATGTTCAGCGCCCTAACATTCAACTAGATGAAGGTAAAGAAAATTCAACTAAAAAAAATCTCACAAAACATTCTCAGTGAAAGAGGACATAATTCTCATTCAATCGTGGCTCAATGTATCAAAGGATTCAATTGTAGGAGTCGACCAATCATTAACCCAATATTGGGAAAGGATCAAGGAAGCGTACAACAACGATGAAGAACATGGGCATGGAAAGGGGAGTCACTCGACTGAAATCTTGATGGAATCGAATCCATCCTCCAGTTCAAAATTTTAACGACTCCTATAAACAAGTATTTAATCATAAGAGAAGTGGAAGTTCAGAGAAGGGAGTTATGGTTGATGCACATATGATCTACTAGCAGGAAAACTTGTTGTTATTAATGAAGCTTTATAAATGTTCAATGTTTCATCATTCTCACATGTTCTCATACAAATTACGCTATATTTTTCTTTTATTTCAAACACTTCAGTTACCATATAATGGATCCAAACATCAATTTAGTTGAAGCTTTAGATCAAATGATATATGAGGAATTAGAAGACAACACCGATGAAGAAATCATTAGGTTGATATTTGAGAGCCAACAACAACTAGATGGCAACACCACTAGGTGTCGGCAAAGAAGAAGAGTGATACATTAGATTTGTTAGAAAGGTCATGATCGATTGTCCAATGACTATTTCTCAGTAAATCCTGTGTACATAGAGACTTAGATCCGAAGAAGGTTTCGTATGCAAAGACATGTGTTTCTTCGAATTGTAGATACGCTCAGCAATCATGATGAGTACTTCCAAATGAGGGTCGATGCACTATGTTGAAAAGGCCTATCTTCATTGCAGAAGTGCACAATTGCTCTTTGTATATTGGCTTATGGCTCACCTACTAACTATGTGGATGAATATGTTCAAATTGGTGAAACCACTCTAATGGAATGCTTTAAGCTATTTGTATCAGGCATCTGCACCATATTTAGGAATGAGTGCTTAAGGAGACCAAATAACAAAGACATTGAACGACTGCTACAAATGGGAGTGTCTTCAAGTGCTCACCCTTGTATTAGATTAACATACCTCCAAAGGAGAATAGAGGTTCATGACAAACAAAAATATTGTCAACTTCAAGCATATTTGATTGAACATATTTAGAAATATTTCGGAAAAGAGAATAACAATAATTAATTTTATGTAATATTTTCTATTTTTTATCGTTATGTTTTTTTTTTTAAAATTTCAATGTTATTGTGTTTAATTATCTATCATGGTATAAAAATGTATTTTTATTGTTACGTATTTATTTTCAATGTGATGTAATTTTTATTATTTTTTAATTGATATTTAATATTTTCTTCAATCATTCGTATTTATTATTTTTATACATAAAAACTAAAAAAAATGAATTAATTATTTTATTTAAACAATAATTAAGTTATAATAAAAATATAAATATATAATTTTTTTAAAATTTCTTACTATTTCTTAACATTAGAATAAAATTATATATAAATTTTTTAGAAATAAACATGGTAATGTAAGAGCAAAAAAATATATTAAGAAATTCATATAAAAAAACTTACATTAGAAATGTACTTACTAATTAACTTAAGCTGAAAAAGAGCGTCTGACATGTGGGGAATATTCAGAACATGACTCACCACCACTTGTGGGAGCCACTTGTCAAACCAAAAACTAATATGCTTGCTATTGCCAATAATAGCCCACGAGAGGAATTCAACTTAACCAAATCTATTTTGCTTAATATACTTATTGGGGTCTGATGAGGGATTGAGGGATCACCTGCCCTAGCAAAATTCCTAAGCCACCTATCAATTAATTTCAGCAATGACATGAATTCAGTATATGTATTTCCACCAGTTATTTAATACAATTCCTTCACTCTCATCATTTTAATTCTGTCCATTTATCATTTCTCTATTAAATTCCTATTTAATAACTTTATTTCATCTTCGATTAACTTATTATACTTTTGGACCCTACTTTTGAATTATTAATGTGAGCTTCAGTAGGAATGTTAAAAATTAATTAATAAATTAAAAAAAATAATTTTTATGCACCAACATTATAAAATATATTTTATCTTTTCTCTTTCAATTACAAATTATCATATATGATAAATTTATTAATTTTTATAATAATTATTATCTTAAAAATCATACGAATGACAATTTTTTATTAGTTAACTGTGTAAAAAATTTATACTAATGCATAATATATATATTCAGGAAACTCGTATATTAATTGCAAGACAATTAAAGTGCTTCAGTTAAACTTTACATAATGTTGAACTGTGTTTATTGGTTTCTTTTCCTTTTCTCGAATTAGGCATGCAACTGCATGTGTTTATTGGTTTAACACCACTCCATATATGCTAACCACGATGCGTGACTCGGTTGATAACCATATATTCATGCGAATGGGCTTCATTACTTGTAGTGTAGATTGAGTTAAAGTCATAATCCTGATAAAGGTCATATTACCATTATACCATAGGTTCGAGCAAAGGAATTAGTGTGGCGAGGACAATAAAGGAAATGTGTTTTTTTTCAGCACAAATGGTTTGTATATGTGTTTTTAATAGGTTTACGGAAAAATTTGGACCACATTATGGGCACATTGCTCTTAACCTGCTGTTTTGACCAAGTCATTAGCTTTATTCTAGTTATTTTTCATTGCCACTTTTTATGTTATATAATTGATTAAAATAAATATCGTAAAAAAACAAATTAAAGAAATAAACAAGGGGATTTTAATAATTATTTTATGTAATATACAAGAACAATATTTATGTTTTAGTATTATTTTTCAATGCTGTAAAAAAGTATTGCTTTTCAATAAGAATTAGTGATTTACTTTGAAAATATATGTATGATGAAGATAATGAGAATTGATCAGCCTAACTTTTCATGTATCTATTTCAATCTCTCACCACTACTAGGCCAATCCTGATAATTTTCTTCAAAAATTTGTGTGGTATAGTAGAAATGCACAACAACAAACCATCATCTTAATTTGTGATAAAATAATCAACTTTGATAGTTAAATTGCCTATTCATATAAATATTGTTGTGAATGCAAAAAGTAATGTTTCGCATTAGATAATAAAAGTATTACATAATTATATGTATGGGAGGCACATTTGGACAAAAAGCTAACCTCTCCTGAAACGCTGCGCCCTAATGTTTGCATGAACAATGTTGCATCATGTGCCTAGCTTCGAAAACCGAAAGTCTTTCTACGGGTTGATAAATATGTGTGTTTTGACTATGACATTGAAGCAAGACGTGCTAATTAAGCTTATCATAAATTTGATTCATTTCGCAGTTCCCACAAACTAATTATGAAACCATGAACGTTGTAGCATATTTTCTTGACTTGCATGAATGTCGGTCCACTTGGGTGAGTTTCGAGGGCCTTAAATGGTGGTAGTATATGCATGATAGAACAATATAGTAACCCCGTACAGTTGTACAACTGTTGTGGCATGTGAATCTTAGAAATTTCAGTTTACTATGTTCTTGATTTCCTAGGTAGGCAGTCTGCTATAGCTAGAAAGAATGACTAGGAGTCAAGAATTTAAACCACGATATATTGGTATATCTCACAAATTAATTAGTATACGTAAGGATAAAGGACTAAAGAAAGAATGCTACCATAGTCTCTTTTACAGTTTAATGGATAAAAATTGCCATATATAGCAGATACACTGGTCCTCCCTATCACTGACATCATTGAAGGAGGAGTATTGTATAACTGCCTGTCTGATCATTAAGTAATAGTTATATATATAATTCCTCTAATAGAAATATTATATCAAACTCTGATGATGATCAAAATATCAAATCAATATGTTCTTCCTTTATGCAGGCAAGAAAAGATGGAACTACTTTTGAATCTAGAATGAGTGTTAGTAACATATGTGGTTTAATAGAAATTACATTAGAATTCGACACTAGTGTTATGTTTTTTACATAATTTTTACATATATACTATTAATTTCTTAAAATTAAAAAATTTAACTACTATATATGTCACAGAGAAATTAGTTGAGATCATAGTGGTCCTAGTAATAATTTATTGAGGTTGAGGGAGTGATGCACTGAGATAAAGCATCGTTAAAAATAGAAGTAAGAAATCAAGGGCCCTACAGCATTAGGTGAAAAAAACAACCTGAATTGCGTGAAGGGTGATGCCTCCTAAAAAAAGTAAAAAGTAAGTTATGAAATATGAATATTTAAGATTTTCCTGTACTTGTTTCGGAACTCTGAATTTTGTGCTTTGTGTTTGCTCGCTCTCTCTCTCATGCCCTTGTTAGTGTGAGGTTTCCTTCTTAGGTTTGTATATAAGCTTAACCTACCTTCAGCTGAAGAAAGTATCTTCTTGTGCAATACCCTCTGAAGAAAAGAAATTAATGGAGCTGATAATCATCATCACTCTTCTTAGTTTTTCCTTCTCTTATCTAATACCAACTTGTTCTTCTTCCCAAATTCAATTGGAACCTTCACTCCAGCTTGAAGGTATGCACCTTCTCTTTTGCCTCTCTTTAAGTATCTACTTCTTCATGAACTTTTGTTAAGTGAATAAGTTTCTAGAATTCTTATTAACATGTGTGGATACCCTTTAAAATCATGACAACTACCTCAAAATCATGGTGTAATCTTGATTTTTCTAAAAACAATTATATATTACTTTACATTCACCATGATTTCATAATTGATTTTGGTTCACCTTACTGACTACCACCCCCAAACATGCTATATTTAGTCCTTATTATCATTATCTGTATAAAAAAAAAGTCCTTATTATCACTCATCATCATATATTTTCTTCCTCATAGATGATAATATAGGAGTCAATACAAACCTGCAGCTTTCTCTCCCAACAGTTCCTAGAAAGCTAAGATTTACTGAGAAGGTACTGCATGAATCTAAATAAACTTCATTAGTCCTCTAAATTGTTAATTTTTATCTATATTTATGTTATTTATTCCTTAATTTTCAAAAAAAATAGGTTAAAGAAGATGACGGAGCCAGAGATCTTGCATCACACAAACAGGAGAATTCCTTTGCTGCTGCAGGTATAATGATCAATTAAAATTTGTTATTACTAATTAATTTCTACTCAAATTAAGAAATCATGGATATTGCATGAATGTAAAGAAATTTCTTTTTGATTCTAGCTAGCTTGTCCATGTAATATTTCATATCACAAAAGCTTTTCATGATCGAGTACTAGGTAATTTCGGAGTCTCTATTTACTTTTCAAGGTTCATGCACCAAATCAAGTGAGGTTTTATCAGCTAGGGGGGTAAACAAAGACGTGGATAATAAAAAGTAGTCAAAAGAGTAGCATATGTGGACTTTAGTGTTCAGCATATATATCTACCTTTTCAGTTTTCACAGTGTTATCAATACTACAAACATTTTCATTCACAGCAACTGAAAGAACTTGTTCCTCTCCAAGTCAATATACTTTGCCTATCTGAAATGCATGTCTTTATGTGCATATATATATATATATATATATATATATATATATGTGTGTGTGTGTGTGTGTGTGTGTGTGTATTTCTTCGTTAACTGTTCGGGTATTCTTTTTTTCTTTTCTTGTTTTTTGGGAAAAATCAAAATATATATGGAGTACAAGTTGTATCCTAGTTTTAGTTGTGATCAAGAAATTCCCTTTGATAATTTTGGAGGTGTATTGATCGTTTGCTCGAGTGGTGTATTGATCTTCAGTCATCTACGAAATCTTGTAACTATAACAATAATTATTGGCGTAAAGGGTTAGAACGTAGAATAACTCTTGTATATAAGTATATATAACCAAATTCCTTTCTTGTTCCATAAAAAAAATGGGTTTCAAAAACTCAAAATTGAACTCAGGAATCATGCCAATTGGTCACATCACCAATGAGCTGAAACCCCCTTTTGGCATATCTCCAAAAGTAATCATGCTTTTGTGTTATATAATTGAACCTAAATAATTATAAGTGATACAATAATATTATATATATGAAATCCAAAAGAGAATTGTATTATATATGCATTATATTTATATATTATAAAAATTTTAACATTCGATTCTCATATATAAAAAAAATTATATATATATATATATATATAATTTGAATCACTCATGTACTATTTTAAAATACATGCAAGAGATTCACTAATTCAACATGTTTATGAAATTATGCAACTTCTACAGGGAAGCAATATCATAGAAAGCAAAACATGGTGCTTGGCAAAAAGGGAACAAGACAAGAATGGATGGAGGTGGATGACCCTTCACAATACTTTACTATGGATTATACCCGAGTGAGAAGACGACGTCCCATACACAACAAGCAATTGCCGGTTAATCCATAAACATGGTGAAGAGAATATAACCTGTTTTCACTCTAGTTGGTCTTGATGAAGCTACTTACATAACTAAGGAGGCCTTTTTAGGTTACAATTTTGCCAAATGTGTGTAATTAGGAATATGTGGAGAGTGTCTAATGGCCAGCATAGGGAGCTAGCAAAACCCTAAAGCTTGTAAGAAAACTAGGACTTAACCTAACTAACAAGTACTCTTAATCAATTATGTTCTCAATGAATTTGTTTTTCTTTTTCCTTGGTGTTAGTAGTCAAATGGGTTTCCTATGGCCAACATTTCGTAAAACATGGTCTCGGAAAGTCAAATGTTGATTAGTATATTAGGTGGAACCCAGCATAACGTGCTTGATTATCGTAAACAAATATTTTTAATTAATCTGTCACGGAAGAATGCTATTATCATCGTAATTTGACGCGGCATTGTCATCCAATGTATTAGGTGTAACCCACAATGCATTTGCTAATTTTTTTTTTCCACATGCCTTAAGAGTGTGTACTTCTTTGAGGGAAAAAAAAAAGAGAAAGAGGGAAAAGGAGAGAGTTAAAAATAACGCGTAAAAAGATAAGAGAGGAAAAGAGTGTAAAGCATGAATAAAAAAATTGAGTGTTAAAAAAAATCAAGATTATTTGCTTATTCATGAGGTTTGTTTATATTGATCCATATTTTGGGGATGAACGCACAAAGGCAATATTACGCAATACCTTAGTCCAAAACTGAGCTACTTTAACTTCTCTGGACTCTAATTAAAATTATCAAATTACATATATAAATATTCGGGTCATAATTAACTTTCATTCAGATTGTAGTAGTTCTACTTTGTACCAAACTCTAAAATATATCCCTCATGTGGTTTGGTGATAATTATGAAATTTGAGTTTAATTAATAGTTAATTTTAATTAAGAATAATTAGAATTTTTTATTTTACTGTTATTTTTAATGAAATAATAAGAAATTTAATATCATATTAATTTTTTACCAACAAGATTTATAAAAAGAAAAAATTACAAGTGTTTTGGAAGAACATTAAAGAAAAAACTTTGGAGAAAAAATTGAAAATTGAGACCACTTTTAGCGGTCAGTTCAAGCAATTAATGCGAAGAAGACCTACGAAGAAGTCCAAAGGTGCGCTTAGCGCGAATCCTGTGTTAAGTGCGTGATTACTGCCACACTTGCTAAGCCTAAAAGGCCTGCTTAATGCGATGACATGTGAATTTTAAGCTATCTTAGGCTTATAAAAGGATTAGGAAGCAAATGAGAAAGACACACTGAGATTAAGAGTTCTCTAATGAATACATCCAAAGTCTGAGCATCTCTCATAAGGAAAACCCTCTTTCTATAGTCATTCCCCTCTTCTCTTCCATTATCCATCCCTCTTCTTCTTCCATCAACATTAGCCCCTAAAATGTAAAGCCTATCATGATTATGAGAGACTAGGAGCCTAGCAGCCAACACCCTTGTAATGTAACTTTTGTTACTATCTATTAAATGCAATTTTTGTTTCTATTGTTTCTTTTCTGCTCTTTAGTGTATTGTATGGTGTGATCATTCATGCATTTGTCTGGGGATTATACAATGGAAAATAGTAATTTCTAAAGAACTGGAAAATGACATCTAAACAACTCATTGCTAGGGATAGAGTGATCTTGTTTTGTCTATGCATATATCTCCCTACTTCATGCAACTTATTGTTTTATCTCTGCAAAGGGATTTGGAAGATAGAATAGATAAATTAGACTTTTCATCGTGAGGGGTCAGGGTTGAGTGTCTTAGTAGATGTGGGTGAAAATTGGAATAACATTAAATAGAGAAACACCTTAACATTACATCAAGGATAATTAGGCATGTTAGGCCCCAACATATTTAAATTTTAAAGTTATCAATTGCATTTAATCTTATTTGTTTTCTTGTTCTTGCCTTTTAATTTCAAATTTTTTATTTCTTCTCTCTATTGCAATTTCTTATCTCTTGCTTCCTCCATCCATGAAAGCAAAATTACACAAGCACCTCTATCCTCAAAATTAAGGATGATAAAAAGGGTTAATCCAACCTGTTTTGACCCGCCAAAAATGGAATGAAGTGAGTTGACCCATCTTGTCATAGACTAAAAAGCTAGTGGGTTGGCCCATCCTTTAAAAAAACAAAAATTCTTAAAAAATAATTAACAATACAAAGTATTTAAAATAGCAAACTATCTTAAAATCTTAAATCATACATAATATTTAAACCACACAAAATAACAATAGTCTTCAATAATAATTAATAATAATAAGTCTACCAAGTAGCTAAATTACAACACAAAATCATAAACTCAAACTAATCTTAAAATCTTAAACAATACAAATTAATTAAACATAAACCAAACTAAAAGACTCTTTCTACCATTTTTTTTAATTTCTAGTAGTCTCATGTATTAATATAATTATTACTTATAAATAAATGAATATTGTGGGTTGGCAGGCCAACCTGTCCCATCCCACCTCTGGTTCATCAGGTTGGTGGGTTAGGCGGGGCGAGCCACAATGAGTCAAGATCTCCACCCCACTTGTCAAATTGATAATAGGCTAAGAGGTTGGTCCGCCTGACCCGACCTATTTTATCATCCCTAATCAAAACATCAGTATAGACTATAAAATATAAATCCTCTTCCTTGGTGTCTCCCAAGTCCAAGTCCAATTTCCCTCTTTGTCTTACTTCCTCCATCCATGAAATTAATTTGGGATTTTTGTCCAAATGGATCGGGTAATTCACTTTTGCTCACTATGTGGTTTAGAATTTTTTTTAAGGGCAAAAAGCTTCAATTAATATTTATAAATGGTTGTAACAGCAAGATCTGAATTGTAAATTAGCAGAAAACATGAAATATGCGGTCCAAGTATAAAACACAACTATTTGATATTAGAGTAAAACTCAGAACAGCAACAACTATTGTATTTAACTATGAGTCTGGTGCGTTGAGCGGGAATTTGGTGATTATCCGTGCTATTGTGAAGGTGCAATACCAGAAACTTCAAAGAACGCGACAGTGCTTGTACTCGATTATGTCAAAATAGCAGATGATTCATTAGCAACAGAAATAGAATTTCTATAATATCACTTTGTTCATGATGAAATGATCTTGCTATCCTGGCTTTAAACTCCATGTAGGATCCCTTTGAGACATCCATGCATTGTTACCTAGATATGTTTTGGAAATTGAAATCAAAATGGGCCTAGGTTTATCCCCTGCTTATATGTCCAATTTGGCAATACCAGTTGCTCAAGCTAACCCTTTTCCCATCATTGAAGCAACCACCACAATTTTTAAAACTTATGCAACTCTCTTACTTTTAATATCAGCAAAATCCACAAATTTCAATTCAAACAATCAGTGTGGGATGGGGGGAGAAGAAAAAGTTTGCCTAACAGGAACCTTCAGCAGCAGAGCAACTCACCCTAATTGCACTACCCAATATTTAAACCACTACTTTTACATGCAACACCCTCTAATAACTGCTAACTAAAGCTTTTTGAATGAAGGAAACACAATATTCTGATCAACCACTGACAGTAAAAAATCTACAATAATATTGACCTCCAACATTGTAGGGGCAGAAAAAAAACGAATTTAACAGAAAATATGAGGATTTGACTCATCCTTTTTAAGTATAAAAGAATATAATCATGTTTTATTTTCAAAGCAAATTTAAATGAAGATCTTTTAATCTAGATATTTTGGAAACTAATATAAAATATTTTTAATTAATATATTTTAAAATTTTAATTTTAATTTAATAACCGAAAGCTAATAACATTTTTCTCTGGGTGTTGTCTGATATTAATTGTAATATAAATTAATCATAAAATGATATGATGTATTGTGCATATTTATGATATAAAAAAGTTATGATACAATCTTTGTATGAAATATTTTTATTTATTTATTTTTAATATTAAATAAATTCTTATAAGTTTACGCAGCTTACGAGTTAACTTATGAGTCGAATTTATAGAGATTACACTAGTTTATATAAATTGTGGAGTTTGACAACTTTGTATATAAGATAAAAAAAGACTAAATTTTTCAGTACTTCAAAAGGTTTCATGTCATGGTGGAGAGAGAAATAGTAAGCCTTTGAACTGTCTTTGTACAAGTAACGAGGGTGAATACATTTTTCATGAATTTAAGAATTATTATTTTGAGTGTGGCATCAGGCATGAGAAGATAGTATTCCACAACATAATGGTGCAATTAAAAGAATCAACAAAATCATTATCGAGTAAGTTAAATGTATGCTAAGAATGACTAAGTTACGTAAGTCATTTTGTGGTGAAGATGTTCAAACCGCATGTTGCTTGATTAGCAATTCTTCATATGTTCCTTTGCGTTTGACATCATTGAAAGAGTATGGTGTGATTATGATATCAATTACTCTAATATAAAGTTATTTGGATGCGAAGTTATTGCTCACATAAGTAAGGAACAAAGACAAAAATTTGATGATAAAGTCATTTCTTGTATATTTGTGGGCTAAGGATATTGGGAATTTTGGTATAAATTATGAAATCTAGAAAAGAAAAGAATTATTAGGATAAAGATAAAGCATTTCATGAACAACAAATTATATGAAATTCTGTTATACCAAAAACTAGTAAATGAGATTCGAAATAAATATTTTATTATATTCAATAATATTATAATATTCTTTTTTTCATGTGTCTTCTCTTTCATAAACAATCATGTTTGAGATATAATCAAATATTTTGATTCATCACATTATAAAAGATTAAATTGTTCCACTAAACCCAATGGCCATTGATTATAATATTCTTTCTATTGTTAATTATATTTTTAATTCTTAAATTTTTTCAAATTTTCACTTTTAGTCTCTAAATAAATTTTTTGACAGGTTCTAATTCCTAATTTTGGTTCGATTAAAGCTTTTATTAGTCCATGCGTTAAATATGATCGTTAAGTGATCTCTAACATTAAATTTATTATTATTTTAATACTTTTAATAATTGGAAGCTAATTTTCTGACAACTATAACCGCCAGAAATTACAATGCTAAAATACTAAACATGAATTAAATTGGAAATCTCCAGAAGTTGCTTTTGTCTTATTCGATTTTTTCCCCTTTGGTAAACACCAACTATTATCGAACGCATCATGAATCATGAAATAGCAAATCAATAATCACCTCAATTATTATTATCTGAAACAAAAAAACCCTCAACTGTTATTATGTTTTTTTTTTTATATAAAAAAAAAAACAATCCTTTGCGTTCTCTCTATAGCCATCTCCACCACTCCAATCAACAACAAAGAACAAAGAAGCATATACCCAAATAGGGTGAGGAAGAAGAGTTGGACTGTTAATTCTGTTAAGAGTCTCCAATCGAATGATTTATAAATATGATAAGTGCTTATATAGCTGGGTAAATGATCATTCCTTTGTAAATCAATTTTTAAGTGAATCTTTCGGATATCTTTGCTGCACTATAAAATTTAATATGGTATTCAGATGTTTAACAAACTTAAGCCATATTTTATTCGATGGGTGTCGCCAGCTCTCGTTTTTTGGTTCACTCTCGGAACGACAGAGAAACTGTAACCGCTGCTCTCACTGGTTATTAATTTAATTTGGGGCTGGGTACTTCAAATATTGGAGATAAATACTTGAAACCAATGCAATGAGAAGAAAGGAAATCATCGTTTCTTTTATTAGTTCTTCTTTGATTAGTTTATATATATAAATAAAAGGAAAAAAACAGTTTGATTTTTTAATTGTCAAAAATTATTTAATTCATGTTTAGTATTTTAGTGTTGTAATTTTTGGCCGTTATTAACTGACAGAAAACTGACTTCCATTAAATATATTAAAATAATAAAAAATTTAATGTCAATCTTCACTTAACCGTCATAATTTAACTATAGAAATTAAAAACATTTTATGAATAAAAGTTAAGAGATTACATCAAAATTTTATTTAGAAACTAAAAGTAAAATCTGAAAAAATTGAAGAACTAAAATATAATTAACCATTCTTTTTATTCTCTTTCATAATCGGGTTACAAATATAATGTTTCCCAATAAGATACCCTCTTATTCAAGTAAGGCCTAATTTACTTTTGCTTTCAAAGAAGTTCTTTATCTCTCACAATTATATTTATAGAAAAAAATGTAACGTAGTAATTACTGTATTTTTTAAAGAATTCGGCACCTCACTACACCGCAAATGTATGTATACCTTTAGTTTATAGGTTTCAACCAATTTATTAAATTTAGTTGTACTTTTAATATTAAATTACCCACTAGTAAGTTTTGGTTGCACTCCAACATAAAATAGTTATTTTGTAATTTAGATATTTTAGCCGCATTATGTATATCTTAAATCTTAAATTGAAAGAAAAGAGAAAAAGTAAAATAGAATAAGCAATGACTCATTTTCTTTCATTATGTTTCATATTCCATTTTACAAATTTAGCAACAAAAACACCAACAAATGATTAAAAGTGAGCGAAGTGATAATCAGGTGTATCTTGACCAAATAATATAAGATTCAAATTTGAGATGATCATTGTAAAATAAATTATGTTAGAAAAAAAAATATTTCTTATATTTGTTCAAGATCTTTGATAAAAATTAATCACTACTCCAAGAAAACACTTATAGAAAAAGTTTATTCTACTAAAATTATTGAATGATTTTATTATATTTTTACATAAAAATATTTGACGATACATATGAAAGAAAAAAGATATATTTGTACACTCATTATATTATATATTGAACCAATGTGTTTAAACTTAAAAATAAATACTTTTTATACAAAATATTTTTTGATAAAAAAATATAGTTTTATTGTTAAAAAAAATTTAAATTACTTATTTTTATTTATTTTTAAGTAAAAATAATTTAAACAAACACATAAAAATTATAAAATTATTTATTTTATTGTAAAAATACTTATTTTAAAAGTTAAACTTAAACAAATTAACTGAATCACATATAATAAATTTTGAATTACTTTAAACTTCATAACAAATTGGATCACACAATAAAATTACTTCAAATGGTTCAGTATATTAATTATTAAACTCGTATATTTTAAATGTTTTAATGAATAAAAAGTATTGTGTTGAAAAAGTAAACGAAGAAAAGTTGCATGCAGTTCACTCATCTTACCATACGCTGTCGTATCCCTCCAAATCCAAATCTTTCCCCCATAGTCTCCGCTCTTCTTCCTCCTCTCCTTCCCCATCATCTTCAAACCTTTTCTCTCTCTATTTCCTCTCTCCTCCGGTGGCAATGGAGGACCTGTGGAAGCGCGCGAAGACCTTCGCCGAAGAGGCCGCGAAGAAATCCCAATCCCTCACCCCTTCCTCCTCCCGGATCGCCGATCTCGTCTCCGAAACCGCCAAGAAATCGAAGGAGCTCGCCGCCGAAGCCTCCAAGAAGGCCGACATCCTCAAATCCGCCGCGCTCCGCCAGGCCGACCAGATCAAGTCCTTCTCCGACACCATCGCCATTCCTCCCCAATTCGCCGCCATTGCCTCCGCCGCCACCACCGCTGCCACTGCCGCCACCGCCACCGCCCCGCCCTCTGCGACGCCGCAGGAGCTCGAGAAGTTCGGCGTCACCGACGACCTCAGATCTTTCGTCAAGGGCCTCACTTCCACCACCTTCCAGAACTTTCCTCTCAGTTCCGGTAATTTTTAGAAACGAATTTGAGAAATTCTGTTTTTTTTTTTTTAAATGGTTTGAGTGAGTTCGGTTGGAAATGTAGATGAATCGGAGGTTTCTGATGTGACTACTGTGGGATCCAATGTTCGGAAGGATCTAAACGAGTTTCAGGAAAAGCATGCCACTCTCGTTTTAACTACTGTTAAGGTAAATTGAATTCACCTTTTTAATTTTTTTTTTAAAAAATTGGATCCCTTGTGTGGGGAAATTGCATTGTGTTGTAGTTTTAGTGTATGTTTTTTGAGTTTAAAATAATAGACATGCATTGTTAGTGTATGTGTTACACCATGAGAGAAATCATCTTTGATATGACTCTTAAAATTGACAATTATACAAGTCAACAAACTTTCTATACATGAAAGTTTGTGATTAGAATGACAGTTTACCACATTTATTATTTATTCATATTTGTTTATCTATTATTTTTGTTATTATTGTTAGGTTTTTTTTAGAGAAATTATTAGGTGTTTTGGTTACTGTGATTGTTATTCCTTTTGAACAACGAGAGAGAAATTATTAATGAATGTATTTCCCTGGTCATTTGGGTGCTAAGGTGCTTACTTATGCATCATGTTTTTTCATTCTTTATTTATTTGTGTATTTATTCGTTGCCAGTGGCAGCGTTGTATTGCTGTCAAGCATTGGCACTTGATTTTCTCCCTACTAGTATAGAGAAATGCGTCTGTTGTATCCATTGCCCTTGTTGCCCGCTGGTGATTAATTGAATTGTTTTTTCTTTGTGACAGTTGTTTTTTATCAACCTAATTCATTAAAAGTATCACCTGCCTCTCTTTATATTGCAATAATGTGTTATCATTTACCACCAACAATGCTAATATAGCACAAGGACTGAGAATGACAAATGTATTTGAAAATACAAGTTGTCACAAGCTTGCTATTATATAACTGTTCATGTATTTTAATTACTCCGTTGCAGGAAATTTCAAGATTGAGATATGAACTATGTCCACGTGCTATGAAAGAAAGACACTTTTGGAAGATATATTTCACACTTGTCAACACTCATGTTGCTCCGTAAGTACTAATGTTAATATTCCATGTACTTTGTTATATTTGTCAATGAAGGTGGAAACAAGTATTTCTATTTTGTAAAGTATTTTTGTTTAACTCCACTCGGATTGTTTCTTTATTCTTCAAAGAAGAAATATTGACATAACATAAATAAAAGACGTACAAGAAGGAAAAATAGAAAATATGCTAGTGATCAAAGGGAAATCTTTTCTGCTGGCTTGTACTATGTATTTTATGTTTTAAATCAAATTGTTCTAGAACAATTTTAATATAATATAAAGAAAAGGAAAGAGAGTTAATTTGGTGGAACAACTTGTTGTTATAATGATTTAAGATGATGTACAAACTGATTAGTCGTTTGTTTATCTTATTCTATATGCAAATGCCTATTAGCATATATATTTGTTCTTTGATGTCAGGATTCTAGGTGTATACTATTACATAAAAAAGGTTAGATGGTTTCACACTACGATCTAACTAGCTAAGGGTTCTTTGTATGATGCAATCAAATTTTATTTAATAGAGGCTGATATTAGTAATCAAGGAAAAATAGACATTCCTTGGTTTCTAATTTCATTCATTTGTTAGAGTTTTTTCCCAAGATCTAAGGGGGTGTTTGTTTCAAGGTTTCTAATTACATTCCTTGGATTCTTATTCGTGGTAGCATTACTATGAGCAAGAACTCCATTCTCTGGTATTTTAGGAAAAAAAAACCATTTGATTAGTGTACCGTCCAGATATGTCTTGACTAAGCATGATGTGGCCCCTTATCAAGCTCCATTGCTGCTTCTGAGTTCAGAGCTTCAAGGACTGTGTACCATGGCACTCGGATATAACTCAGTCAAACCTGATGTGCCCCCCTATCAGGCTCCATTGCCTCTCTTGAGTGAACAGCTTGGGGCTTTGCATCATCTGGATATAGAATCCAAGATATACTCAACCTCAACCCATCCCGTTGCACATTCACTTCTCTACCCCTCCAGCCTGATAAATGTTTCTGCCCTATTAACAAAGCAAATTGACCTCTAATTCCATATGAACAATAGGTTGATTTTCAACAATATCTCAAACTCAATCAAACCAATACCTCCCACCAATTGATATCAGGACTGGTCACAATTTAAGCTCCCATTAAATTTTCCATTAATATACCACCAGTTTAACCACATGAGATGGAACCTTCACCCTTTAGACTCAGGCTAGGCTAGTCCAAGCTCCCTTTCTGGGCTAATATGGTCAATGAATAGTGATGCAGAGCATTTGACCCCAAAACTGGTATAGTAGGATAGTAGATAGTGGAATAACCACTATTATGAAATTTATAGATATAAATTAAGTAATTTATATTACATTATATGCTAAAAAATTTAAAAAGTTACACAAAATTAAAGACATTCTTAATTAATAATTAAAATTCATAATTTGAAGTCAAACACAATTTAATAACAAGAGTCAGGTAATATAAAAGGAAACATAGAAATTATAGCAAGAAAGGGCAACATAAGGTTTAGCTATCCGAAACCCAACAATGAAATAGAAAGCATAACATACATGCTAGAACATAGACCCCTCTGTGACGTGAACAGAACAGAGCCCAAAGGATGTGAACATAGTAGAGACCACAGAACGGTGTGCCAAAGTTACTGCTGCAGGATGCTGTACAGGACACTTTAATTCTCTGGGAATTGGACGAAAAACACAAAGTTACTGTAGAAATATGGATCCTCACTTGAGAAGAAGGTTAAGGTCTGATCTCGTACGAGGTGTGCAAAATGGAGAGAAAAGGGGAAGAAGAAAATTCAGAAGGGAACAGGGGCTCCCTAAAAGAGCTCAAAATAATGCTGTTCATGGCTCAAAATTGTGTTTTACGACGTGGCTATCTTGGACATTATTGCTTTGAACATAATGAAATGCTCTGTGATTAGTACCACGGGTGCACCACGGGGTGCAATGCGATACTGCTATGGTGGGCATTATCATATGCAACTACTCTGGTCTTATGTGAACAATTAGTATTTAAAATTCTTTGGAAATTAATTATGGAATTCTTAAGAATATCTTAAAACTTGAAAAGTTTGGTTGGTTCTTAATGCATATTCCTTGGAATGTGAGATGATTCTTGGAATGCCCTTACTATGTAAAAACATTATTCTTTTAAATGGAGTTGATAGAAAAACAGAACAAAAAAATGCAAGATGATTATTTTGCCCATACTATTTCGAATTCACTCTGCTTCTTTCTTTCTACCTATCTATCATTTAGAAATGGAAATTGAGTTTAAACTATGAGAGAAATATGGGGGGACTACAAAGAGCAAGAAATGGGAGAGAGAGAGAGAGAGACAGAGAGGATTGTGAATTGGAATGAGTCTTTTTATTCTATTTGTACTTGTTGCCTTTTTTGTTATGATGGAAGTGCTGTAACATTTTTAAGTAAGCATCATTCTATAATTATTATGTTACAATCAGGTATGAGAAAGAATATATGGAGGAGGTTCAGCTTAGAGCGGCGGCAGAGCAGAATGTGGATACTAAGGTAGAGCAACCTGCTGTTACTGGAGGAACTGGAAAGGCAGAAGCAACAGGGAACAATTTGAAGGGTAGACCTTCTAATTCATCCTCTACTGAACAAGACTTGGACACATTTCTTCTTGGAGATCTTGAAGACAGTGATGAAGCTCCAGGTATATTACTCAAAATCTGTTTAGATTTTTTTAAAGAAATATACAGTCAAGTATTACTTTTTGAGTTTTGTATCTCGAATCAGTGACTTAAATTTTGCACATTATGTGCTTAAGCATGAGCCATTCCACTGTCAATTAACATCCTTAAGATTATTGAGAACTGACTTGATTTTGAAATGTTTGGGATGACATTGCCTTTGACGGTTAACTTATCTGTCATTATCATCTACAATCTAGTTATTTCATAATGATTATCATTTCTATCTTTCAGATGATGGTGAGGGCAGTTTTGATGATGATTTTGACAAGATTGGCAATTCAGTAAGTACTTTTTACCTGGATCCACTTTGGTTTTCTGTTTTTCTTTCTTTTAAAATACTATACCCACTTTAATATTGTTTGTGCACAAGCAAACATTCCCTGTGTGTTTGTTAAAATAAATTGCAAAATAAATATAAATAAAATAATCTAATTATGTATTTTGTGTAAAACTGATTTTGTATGTTAGTAAATAGAAAAGTAATTGAGCTAAAAAAAAACGAGAGAAACTGTGGAGCAAGTGTGTGCACACATGGAGAAGACTAACTGGAGAAATAGAAGGAAGATTAGGAGGAACGCATGTAGTGGTGATTGAGGTGTTTTGCATATATGAGACAGTTTATTTGCATAATTGACGCCTTCCTCAGCTTTTCTTGATAAGATGATTTTGATATATCTTGTTATTGGAACTTTCAGGATGTTGAAGATGAGAAGCATGTGAAGAAAACTGCTGCAACAGTTTAGGACTCTCCCAATTACTTATTGGTTGAGAGACTGAAGTAAAAATGAACTTTGCTGCTTGCAACTATCCCTGAGATATCAGTAAAGACAAACGGTTGTAGCAGCCTGGAATTAAAGAATGTTGACTGTAGTACTATGTAGATTTGGTGAATTGGTCAGAAAACTGAAGTAATTCGTCATTGTTTATTTGTTTACCTTAATACCCTATATAGTGGCAGATTAATTTTGGATAAAATAGTGGTGCTGAGCCCTGTTGCCTTGTACAGTTGACCTTGGTCGTTGATGTTTCTTTCAATTTGTAAACTGCTTTAGAACTCTTCGAACATATTGTCGCTTCTTCTTCATTCAGTGAAAATGTATAATCATATTTTTGTTTAATGTCGGCATGATTATATAAATATAAGGTATTTGATAATGTAAAAATAGCACCTTATTCCCCTCGCAAGTCGCTTGTAGCAATCTTCTGATTTTTGTTTCAATCTTAATTGTGTTCAGAAAAGAAAGGAAGTTGCTTGGAAAGCGTGCATCTCATTCCTAATTTCTTTTTATCAATTCATTGTGCTTAGCTTACGGTTTAAATCTACAATAGCAACACAGTTGGGTATGCTAGATGTATCATAAATTGGGTATGCTAACAGTGGTGTGGCAGCATGTACAGGGACTATATTCGTTAATGGGCAATAACAGGGACATTGATTGGTATTCATAATAGATTTACTTTTTTATGTAACATAAAAATGAAAACGTTAGGGTGTTTTTAGTAGGAGAGAAATTTTCAGTTTTATGAGAATGTTAGATTGTGAATTTTTGTTTTTCATGTTTGATATCAATTTGAAAAATAACATTTTCAAAAAAATCGGTTTTCCCTAAAAACTTTCTCATGGGTGAGGTGAGTAGCGCTTAGTTGATTTGAGTGTTTATTTTCTGTTTTTATTTTTAAATTTTTAAGATTTAAAAAACATGTATCGAGAAGAAAATACTCTAAGGTATCACTATGTTATCACTTCTTTATAAAAGACTGAAAACGTTAATTTATTATTTTCAGCTTTGGGTTTATTTTTTAAAATACATTAAGAGAAAATGTTTTCTAAATTTTAAATAAAAATATTTTCACTCTTATTTTTTGTTTTCTTTAAAAATGAAAACAGAAAACACTCAAATCAAGCATCACTTTACTTTTTTTAGTTGATTTAAATATGTTGAAAATCCTTGAAATATATCTGAATTTCACAGTTGATCCCTAAAAAATCTTTACTTCTCGTTAGGTCCTTGAAACTGCAAAAGTTTTGTGAGAGATTCCTACTGTTAGTCTTCGTCCAAAATGTGATGACGTGTTTGTTAGTTGGACACGTCAGTGATACACGTGGAATAGTTGTGACCCCACCCAATGCAACTGGGTCGTCATCACTTGCGGCCAAAGCAACAACACCGTGAGGATACTGCCATATTGGACCTCTCAAACTTCAACGTGGTGGGCCCATTCTCCCCCTCCCTTTTCTACCACCTCCCCAGCCTGACTTCCATCATCCTCTTCAACAACTCCATCAACCAAACCCTCTCTCTCTCTAAATCTCTCTTTACACCCTTTTTCTCCACCTCAACCTCTCCCAAAACCTCCTTATCGGCCCCCTCCCCCTTCTCCCTAGCCTCATTCACCTCGACCTAACCAGCAACAACTTCTTTGGCCCCATTCCTCCCTTTTTCTCCACCTTCCCTAACCTTAGAAAACTCTCCCTCGTCTTCAACCTCCTCGACGACGTCGTTCTTCCTTCCCTCTTCAACATCACTACTCTCAAAACGCTTAACCTCTCCTTCAACCCTTTTCTCCCTTCCCTCATCCCTCACTCCCTCAGCAACCTCGTTAACCTAGAAACTCTATGGCTCAGCGGCTGCAACCTTGTGGGCCCCATCCTGGACTCCCTCAGGAACCTCGTCTTGGACTTCTCCATCAACAACCTCTACGGTCCCATCCCGAGTTCGCTCACTCGCCTCACTGCTCTCACGCAGATTGAGTTCTACAACAACTCGTTCTTCGATCAGTTACCCAAGGAAATGTCCAACCTCACTTCGCTGAGGCTTATTGATGTTTCCATGAACCATTTGAGTGGGACCATTCTTGATTAGTTGTGTCGTTTGCCTCTCGAGAGTCTTAACCTCTATGAGGATCACTTCACTAGCGAGTTGCTGTCGAGTGTTGCAAACTTGCCCAACCTTTATGGCTAAGGTTGTTCGGGAACAAGCTCATCGGGAAATTGCTAGAGAATTTGGGGAAGAATGCTCTGTTGAAGTGGCTTGACGTTTTCAACAACTGGTTCTTCGGTCGAATTCCAAGGAGTCTCTGTGAGCATGGCAAATTGGAAGAGTTGCGGATGCTAGAGAGCAAGTGCTCCGAGAAGATTCTCACAAGTTTGGGTGGCTACCGAAGCTTGTCGCGTGTGAGATTAGGTACCAATTGATTGTTCGGTGAGGTTTTGACAGGTATGTAGGGTATTCCGCATGTGTATTTGCTTGAATCGGGGAATAACTCGTTTAGTGGTCCAATTGCCAAGACCATTGGTAGGGTAAGGAATTTGTCGTTGTTGCTTTTTTCCAAGAACAATTTCTTCGGTGTCATTCTCGACGAGATTGGGTGGTAGGAGAATCTCTAAGAGTGTGTTTGGATAGGGTAATTTAACTAGGTAATGTATTTTTTATGGGGAATTAAATTCTTTTTTATTAAAAGTAACTGTTTGGATATTTTAGTAAAAGGGATTCGAAATTTTAGAATTTTAAAGGGGATTTTAGTTAGTTGAAAGAATAAAATTTCAAATTCTATCTTCAAGAGAGAGAATTTCAAATCCTCTAGTTTGAACCTTTTCTTCTTGACCATTTGATAAGAGCATGACGCTGGCCACCGGGTTTCTTTCTTTTCGATCTTCAAACACTCTGGTGGCTTTCCTCAATGCATCCCCTTCGCTAGAGCCTTGACCTATCACTAGCCGGTCAACAATGCGATGAGCCACGCGCTGACCTTGGCTTGTCATTCTTCACAAAGGTAAGAGCCGTTTGGAGGTGGCTGAGAAAGTCACGATGGAGAGCCTGTCCGCGATGCCAAGCGATGAGATAACCAAACGCATCACGCGCTTCAGCATGTGAAACTTCCTGCCGATCATGTTTCCACCTACGTCTAGCACCGTCACCAGATCTATTGGCGCGCGCTGGGACGGTGCCGCACTACTCCGCGAAGGAGGTGGTGGCAGTGGAGCCTTCACTTTTAAGACCAAAACGTAGGTCTCGTGTGCTCGTGAAGCTGAGATGACAGCGCACTCCGACATCAGTTTCACCTGAACTATTCTGGAATCTCCGTCACTGTTTTTTGGATTGATGAAAAAGTCGTGGAACTCGCTGGGGTCTTCATCCTCGTCCTTGTCGGTAGAGTAAGATCACAAACTTGTTGAGCATGTGATGGTAGAAGTAGAGCGTGATGGAGAAGTTTACTTTTACTTTTAATATAAGAATCCAAACACAAAATTTTAAAAATAAAGGAATTTAAATTGAAGCATTTGAAATTCTCAGAATTTTAAATTGCTTTATCCAAACATACTCTAAGAGTTTTCTGGTGGTGATAAAAAGTTCAATTGATATCTCTGACGTGGCTCCACAAGTGTATCACTAATGTGTCTAATTAACAGACACGTCATCATGTTTTGGATGGAGACTAACGCCGAAGATCTTCTACAAAACTTTTGAAGTTTTATGGACCCAACGAGAAGTAAAGATTTTTTAGGGATCAGTTGTGAAATTCGAATATATTTTATGGATCTCCAACATATTTAAGTCTTTTTAGTTAAAATTTTCTTTTAGTACTGTAAAAATATCATGTTACTTTTATTAGATTAATTATTATGGTAAATAATTAAAGCTAGGTAAAAATATCACATAATTCTTTAATTTTCAGCAAACTTATCTAAATGCTCCCAGAAACAAATACCGAGCTTGAACCCAGCCCCTTATAACCATTATCATAGGATAATTACCTTAGGAATAAGGACACCCAATTAAATAAAGTTTGTTTGGTTGCTCATAAATATTTTTTGGAGTATTTAGATAAGTTTTTTGGAAATAAAAGAGCTATAAGATATATATTTTTAGGTACTTTATCATAATAATTAATTTAATAAGAGTAGTATGATATTTTTACAATAATAAAGGAAGATTTTAAATTTAAAAAGTAAGATTTTTGCCTCTTTTATAAAAATATTTTCCCGAGAAACTAGCTAAAAAACATTCCAAAAAAATTTATTTCACAACAATGTTATTTTTTAAAATTGATACCAAACATGAGAAATAAAGATTCTTCGCATTGTTAAGAAGTTGAGAATTTATCCACTACCAAACCATATATAAAAATTAGTAAATATTATTGTATTTATATTTGTCATGTGAACACTCATTTGTACATGTTTTGTTCATTTAACTTTGTGGTATTGAAATTTGATATTTTTTATTAAATATTTTTTTCAAAAAATATAAAAGATTATGCTCTAAAATGCATGCAATAATTTATAATATTGATTTGTAGTTTCTCTCTCACTCTTCATGTTATAAGAATCACAAGAACGTACAAAAATCAATTCTATCTAAAGTTTCATGCAATTGTAATTAATTTATTTTTGAAAATAGAAATCAATTACATTATTAATCTTTTTCAAAATACCTGTTTTTAAAATATTTTTTAATTTTTTTTTTCTATATTAAGCAAACACTCCTTTCATGTTTTTGTTCATCATGTCGATCAATTTTGGCTGTGACATATATTTTGCATGATAGATTGAGAAATTTTATGATTATTTCCTTCTTTTAGGTTTCGTGTCATCCTATTCAATTTTTGTTGTGACATTTATTTAGGTGTTGGATTGAGAAATTTTATGATCATTCCCTTTCCCTCTCTTTTAGGTTTCGTGTAGTTGCTTAGAATTTTAATTAAGATAGGGACTCTGAATTTATATTTTATTCTCACTTTGATTATCAGTCTATACACGTCAAATGCGTATAAGCTTGACACACACGTTATATTATATTTTTTTGTTGAGTTCACACGTTATATTATAGTATTTGTTAATAGGAAAGTTATCTCATATTTGTTAATAGCAAAGCTGTCTTTTATCAGCATTTTTTTTTCATCAAAACTAAGTTTAAATGGCACGTTACTATAAATCGAAGCTTTTCTACAATAATATTATTCTTCCTGGTAATTGATAACGACACGAATGAATTCACTCTTTTTTCTTGCCTTCAAAACTGATTGTGACTTTATATATGTATCATTACCAAAAATTACCCCCATTATAAAAACCAGAAACAAATTATATTTCCTTCGTTTCAAAATAGATTAGTCATTTTTAAAAAATGATAAAATTTATTTTAAAATTTGGATAAAAATCAAATAATGTTAGCAAATAATTTAATTTTTAAAACAAATTTTTATGTTAAAAATTAATTGAACGTAATGTAAATTTCATTAGTGTATTAAATTTAAAATAAGATGATAATTATGTTATCTACTAAGTAGTATATTAAAATTAATATATTAATTGCTATGTCAAATTTAAATTGAACATAGTAGTTAAATTTAGATTATGTTAAATTATTTTTAATGTAAAAAAATTAGTTAAAAAATTTAAAATTAGTTTTTAAAGTCTGTACCAAAAAAACATTAGTTTTTTTAAAGTATTTTAAAAAAATATATTAATTTTACAACATTGAGATTTTGTGGCTACATTGACATATATACGCATATCAAATGATAAATTATTTTAGAATTTTGACTAATAATAAATAAAAATTGAAGGAAAATCTTTTGTGAAAATTTGTATACAGACCGAGTTATAATATTAATATTATTTTAATTCAAATCACTATTATTTTTTTCTTAATTAATTATTCAATTGAAATATATTTTATTTTTTAATTTATTTAAACAATACTCGCTTTTTTGCAAAAAAAACATATTCAGTATTTAAATTATTTTTAAGTTAGCATGAAAATAATATTATTAATTGAATTTTTTTTTATATTAAAAAACAATAACATAAATTTTTATCAAAAAGTACTAATATCACACAATGTAGTGGTGAACAATCGTTTGAATTCTTTCTGGGAGATGCTTACACTTTGGGTGTGTTTCGTAGAAAGAAAAAAAAGGGTGAGAAACAAGGTGATTGGAAATTAGGAAGAGAGAAATAAAGTTAATGAACAGAGGTTAAAAAAATAAAGTAAAAATAGAGGTGTTAGGTTTAAAAGAAATAAGAGAGAGAAAAATAGGATTTTTTTTATAGATAATTGATTTTATTTTTAAAAAAGATTTTTCTAATAGTTTTTGATAATTTTAAACCATAAATAATACCTATAATTGCTAGTGTTTACACTTTAATGTTCTATTAAAAACTAAAAAATTAATTTTGGTATTCAAAATGCCCTAGGCATTGTAAATGTTTGATTGACAATTAAATGTTGTTGGATATTTAATTTTTTAATGTGTGCAAAATAATGACAGTTTAATTTGTATTCATAGTCAATGTGTATAATATTTTATACTATTAATCAATTAAAAAATTATGATAAATATATATATGTTTGTGATTATTAAATGAGTGTAAAAATTCTTTACACACTGTTAAATTAACAATAAAAAAAATAAAAAAAGGGTGGGAGTGTTGTAAGTTATTGGTGGGTGCACCAAGTTTCAAAGCACAACCTTCTTAATGTTTGTCAACTTGCTTTTTCCCCTATCATTTGCTCTGGAATTTTTGGCTTGTCTTTGAGTGCATCAAGATCAGCAGCATAGTACTGAGTGATCCAACTTTTGATTATCCTAATCTCTTTCTTTGTTGTTCCACCAACCATCTTGCCCGCAGAAGATCCAGGCAATGAGATCCTAAAAAAATTAATGTTCATCAGCCATGCTAGCGTTTGATTGTTTTAATAGAAAATGGTACAAATAAAAATTATTAGGTTCACCTATGACATAAGAAATACTAAAACAGTTTGATTCTATGTAAAAAAAAAAGTTTGTTTATTCTACTATTGGGACAATTAGTGTGTATATATATATATATATACTTCAATTTTTACTAACATTATTTTATTATGACCTTAATTATTTTATTTTCATAATTGTTACTGAATGAAAATGTTTAACAGTAAAATCAAATCATTTTTCCAAACTTCAAAGTATTTGTTCGCATTAAAAGTTTCTTTTCAAATTAAGACATGGTTTTAAATTAATTATCAAATTAAAGTTGCTAGTTTTTTTTTACATATATTGAAATTACCAGGTTACAATTGATAAGTACGATTGGTTTAGTTTTAAATGAAACATTCTTGGTAATTATTAGCTAATGATGCGATTGACATTCAAGAACTTTTAGGAAAAGGAATTAATGGATTACTCTTATACATTTGGGAATTGTGATTGTGCTAACACGATTGTTCATAAAATAAACTTTGTCTTCCAATGTTTTGTATTATTTATTTATTTTGTTTTTTTATTAAATTATATATGTTTGAAACTGTGCATAGCCATATCACAGTGTATATATATATATATATATAGAAACTTCCTAGGAGGCATACCATTAACTGTATTAACGGCAACAATGCTGTCTGATGTGTAATCCAGAACCCTGAAATATAGACAATTCATACAAAGCTTATTTAAAATCTTATCCTTAAACAATTACTCAAAAAAAATTCTAAACCATTAAGATATTAATTAGCTTTTGTATTTTACGTCGCTTACCCGCCAATACTATATGGGTCCCTTAGCCCATTGGAGAAAATAATGTTGCTTCCAAATCTTCGAAGGACTAATTTAATATTCTGCATTAGCCACATTAAATTGAAGTTTCCAAATGTGATCAATACAATTGAAGACAAATTTCTTGTAAAAGTTACAACATAGAGAATGCCATTTGGAGAATAATGCATAATAATCCATATGAATGTTACAATGAAGAGAAGAAAAAAAAGCACTTACATGGCCTCCATAGTAAGTAGTGACCCAATGAGGGCGAGGTGAGACACCATATTGTTTCTTGCACCCTTCGGCATACCTTGTTAGGTTAAAAGGGATAGGTTGTTCAAACATTGTATTGTTTCCTATGCTGATGGGTATAGCCATTTCACTGCATGTCTGAATTAATGTAAACACCGGATTATTATTATAAGTAAAATAAATAATCAAATAATGCAAAATGAAATCAAATTAATTCATGGTTTTAAATTGTGATCACGGTTGCTGTGAGTAAAAAAAATAAAGCTTTTATGTTGTAGGTGGTTGCAAAAAACGCACTTAATTGTAATTATAGTTTGATACAGTTGCTGTGAAAATTTGCGAACAAAATTACAAATTAATTTAATATTTTTACATTGAAAGATAACTTAATAAATGTTTTTGATAAATATAAAAGTAATTATCAATATTAATTATAATTGTATTAATTATTTGGATTTGAATACAAATTGAAAAACTGTAACTTCTTTATAGTAATTATATTAGTTTAATTGATATGTATTGTTGTACAAGCATTCAATAAGAATTTATTTCACAACATATTAGAGAATGTAAAAAAAATGCTGGCAATACATAAAACTCATAATATTAATATCAAAATCAAATTAAATTATAATTATTATATTCTAAAAAGGGAAATATAGAAACTCATGTAAAGCACGCTGTATATATATATATATATATATATATATATATATATATATATATATATAGCAATAATTAAGCAACTTTCTAAATATAAAAACTCATAATTAATCATAGAGTAAGTGGGTGGCGTGGTAGCTCTAGAGTTAATGATGATATAGTGCTAGGCTCTTCAATTTAATGGCATCCACAAAAGAAAAAGTAAAATTCATTCATACCATTTTAGTGAGAAGGACTTGAACCAAGTCAACGTGTGGTTTTGGAGTAGTATGCCTTAAGAACTGCTCTTAATTTTTCGCATGATTTGCATATATATTTTTAAAATTTTTTTATTCAACATCTTTCCTATTATCAAAGGTATAGGTAATTTCACCCTACAAATTCTGGCCACTTTATGAAAGTGAAACTGATTTTAATCACTAACGAGTGAAAGTCGATTCAAATTCTTCCATATCATTGTGTCTTAATAACTTAATTCTCCAAAGTTTTCGCTTTCTAAAACAATTATAGAGCATGGGGTACCCTTTATTATCGACTCAGTGACTAGTCTTGCATAAAATTATCAATGCAAACCTAATTCATTAATTATCTACCCTACACCTTTAAAATGATATTTCCCAAATTACCCTTAAAACAATAGTTAATCAATTGCAGCCCTTCATAGGAACAACTCTTTATATGATGTTGACAATCTAGAAATTTTTGTAAAGAATCATTTTTATATGAAAACTATTAGAATGTCTCATTAGACACAATCAAACAATGATAGGAAAAAAAGAAGGTAGTTAGTAGACGAATAACCAACGAAATGCAACCATATTTTATTTTTTTCTCTCTTAAGAAACACATTCATACTACCATTTAATGTATTTTTGTTGGAATGTCATGTCCATCATAATATGATATCGAACTTAATTGAAAGAATTATTGCTATTACCAAATTATATCACCCAAGTAAAAGCAAAGGAAAATGATAAAACACATTGCACTTTGTAAATGCAATTACGTGCCTGCCATCTCCATCCCACACTTGTCTCAGATACATTAGTTGGGCCATTAACTTTGCATGTGTTGTTTCCCCATAGAGCCACAACACCAGCATATATCTTACTTAGGATATCACTTCCAAGAGATGCTCCATCAATGCCACCACAAATCTCACTAACTGGGTATCTTGGTGGTTGATTATATTGAGCCGCATAAACATACGTCGACCTTAGGTAGTCGATTAATTCATAAGATTGGTTTACTGTGCTGCAAAAATGTGACACTATGAGTAAATGAAATATAAAGCTTAACACAAAAAAAAACAAAGCAAAACTAGCAACATTCTTTTGTACCCCTTTTTAATATACTATTTTTTGTAAAGGTAATATTTTTTTTTTGAGAAAACTGTAAAGGTAATGTTATTTTAATAACACATTCTAAGAATATTTTTTACAACGAGAGAAATAAGAAAAAGTAAAATAGAAAATGGTGGGATGAGATGCACGAGGACTTGATGAAAAAAGATAAAGAACAAAATTGAGTTATGAAAAAGTATTGTAATTTAATTACACTTTTGATTTTTTATTATCATCAAAATTTGATTTTAGTTTTTTATTTTTTTTACATATTTTGTCTATGTTATTTTAATTTTGTAATTTTTTTTTTCTATTCATTAACTTAACATCTAATATTTAAATGAAAATGTTACCGTGGCATTTGCACAGCCAGATTAATATTTTTATACATAGTAAACATCAAGTTAATAGATAAATCAAAATTACACAATTAAAACAGTAAGAAGAGAATCAAATTTATGTAAAAAAAAAAAGATGAAATTTCGATAATAATAAAGAAGCTAAAAGTGTGACTAAGCGAAGAAATATAATTTTTTTAGTGAAATATTAGTCTTATTATAAGGTGAAATTCACATGGGGTGAGAGTTGTAAGAATGTGACTGCAACCCACAATCTACATCATTTAGTGAAGCAGAAGAGTGGTGCAAGTGCAACCCACATCATTAATAAGTTTTAAATAGATTTCATCCTATAATACAGAATGTGAAGATTGACTTGCTAGAGCATTTCTTTACAAACAAAAGGAAGAGATAAAATTAGTGTTTGTACTGGCAAGTGTTGAATCTGTGGCTGAGAGTGACTAGACCATTTGGTTGTGAAGCTACTCTGTGGATTTCAGACCAAGACTTAAGTATAGTTTCATAGCATGTCTCACTGGCATCCTGCAAACCACTTCATCATTAAATTAATCACTTTATAATTTCATGAAGAGTAAATAAATAAAAGATGAAAACACAAAATTATGGTAAATTACTCGATAATCCCTTGTGACAACAGAGTAGTAACCATTTTGTGGTGTAATTTTATCAAAGTATAGGATTGGAGCTGCTGAGGCCAAGGCACCAACGGTCAGGTGGGGATATTTGAGCCTAAACCATGAAGCAAGCACTGCAATAATACAAAGATTTTTCAAAAATAATAAATTAAGTATAAATAGTGAATGCAATGCATAAAAATTAAACTCATTGGTCATAACCAAGGTAAAAAATGGAAAATATGAATAAAGACTAATTTGAGGGACTAACTTCCACCATATGATCCTCCAATTACAATCACCGGGGAATTTTGGGCATGTAATGTCTTCTTTATATGTTCGAGTATTGCTGCATAATCTGCCAAGGCTTGAGCTGAGTTGAAATACCCAATAGTGCTTGCATTCTTCAATGCTTCTTCCCTGGATCCAAATGGCACTGATTTCCCATAATACCGGTGCTAATGGTAAAAGAAGTTAATTAAGAGTCACAATAATCCAATTGCATGTTGTAGATTATCATTCATTAGAGCCAACAAAAACCAAAAGAAAAAACAGAGTTATTATCTATACAAATACAATACTAGTTCAGTTAATTAAACAAATTGAGTTATTATAAACCCCGTACTTGTGTTCAATTTTTACGGATTAAAAAAATCTATACAAACACAGTACCTCTATGTATACCAAAAGGGCATTGAAAGAAGCAGCGTTATCAGTTAAAAATCCAATGCCGTTAGGTGAGTTATCAATTGGTGATTCAGCACCAAAGTATGCAAATATGGGGGCACTAGAATTGGCACCACCCCAGTACTTGAAATTGACGAGATATCTTTGTTGAAACGTTGTGTAGCTTTCTGGCCTGTAGTTGAAGTGATCCAGAACCTGTTTGAAGTAAAATGTTTTCACTTCTTCGGCATCAGTTGCAACTGGGTGGTCGTGTAGTGATGTTTCCCATTCAGGAATTGGACTCATCCTTGGAATTGTCAATGAGTGTTTTGCGGTGAGAAGGGTTGAGTGTGTCAGAGAAATCAAAAGTAGCCATTGATATGACAAGGAAGGGTGTTTCATTGAACAAAGGAGAAAAAGAATTGGCTTTGTTTGAGTTTGGTTTATTTCTTTCGAAGATATATATATATATATATATATATATATATATATATATATATATATATATATATATATATATATATATATATATATATATATATATATATATATATATATATATATATATATATATATATATATATATAACACGTGATCCACATAGCATGTTTTTGTTTTTTAAAGTGTGATCCTCTCAAAGCATGTATGTAGTTTTCAATTTCAATCATAAGTTGCGTAAAATGTGGGAAGCCTTAAAAGAAAATTAAGATAAATTATATATACTTTATTCTTATGTAATTTTAGCTTTTTTTTTTTCTTTTCAAATAACGAGATAGATTAAGATAAATTTTTCAGTATAGTTCTTGCAAAGTAAATATTTTCACAATGTTTCAAATTTCATCCCTGTTTACTGATTCTTGTTATATCTTCCATGGATTGTTATTGATATATAGTTGGATTTGTTGTTTATAGAAGAAGGTTATTCGATGTGTTCCGAGTTAGCAAGGTTTAGTGTTTGGAGGGAGTTTAAGTATGATTTGCAAGATTTTAGCAAGCTTTGTTTGGAGTGACCAATTTATCATTACATCACATTTTCAAAAACAAAATTTTGTATTTATCCTAAATAAAATTATTAACAAGTAAATTATATATCAATAATAAAATTATTTATAATTTAAATTAATTCATAAAAAAATATATTAGTTTAACTAGACAAAAGAATTAATATGTTCTAGTTGTACCTTATCTTAAACATGTTCTACTTTTATAATTATTGATAAAGATGATCAAATTGTATGAATTATTATAAACTGTACCTATATTCAATTCTTAAAAAAGAATAGATGATTATTACATAATAAATAAGATAAATATTTAATTTAGTCATTGAGTTTATTATTATTATGTTCTTGAAAAATAAAAAATAAAAATTTTATCATTATATTTATAAAAAGTACACTAAATTTATCTTAATGTTAATTTACTCAATTAATTCAAAGAAAAATGCCTACATCACACCTTTCAACTTATTTATCATAAAAAATGGTGCTTAAGTGTGACGTTGACTCGATCAGACTAAATTATCCTTAAATAAGTTTTATTTTTTGTTTTATTTTTATTGTCTTTCTGTGGTGCACCCCTCTTCCTCCCTAGAATTCAAGTTTCAGCACCATTTCGATCTCCAGTGGCAGTTCTCTTCTTTCACGTCGTTTTTCAGCTCAAAAATCTTGGTGATTGAGTGTCACTTCTACGCCTTCTATTTACACGTTGAAATCTCGACACATTGAACAAATCAACTCCATGTTCTCCTCTTCCTCCGCCTATTATTTTATTGTGGAATGATGGTTGTTAGGCATGTTTTCATTGAACGGAGCAGAAAGTCATAATCCATGTCATACAATTTTTTTTATTTTTTTTACTGCAAGTTATGCAAAGAACATGAATCAACCAATCTGTATATTTCTAGGTATTGACCTTTTAAAATCAACCTATGAAAGTATCATTCTGTACTAGATTGTTTTTCTGTAATACTTGCTCCACCTGCCAACAAGCAAAGAACATAAAAAAATATTATTAGCAAAAATTACCAAAACCCAACATTTACCAATTTTCAATAACATGAAAATCCAATATCTCTTTCTTAAAATATAAGTATAAGTTTGATCCTAACTTAATCCTAAAAGTTAACTTATAGAATAAGAAATATCCTTCACATATATATTATATTAATATTATCTCTAATTAAGATAAGACTTTAGTTTTTTCTCAATTTCATTCCTATTTATAATACTTAAGTTTAAATTAATATTTATTCCTTTTTATAAAATTTAATTTATAATATTTTTTACATTAATTACTTTACTAAAAATTCCTTCAAGAGAGAAAATTTATTGACAAACAATTACAAAAGAAATGAGTCTTAATGACATGGATAATTTTGAAAAATATTATAAATTTAAGATAAATTTATTGCTATAAGCTAACTAATTATTTTAAGATAAATCTTAATGAATTAAGTAATTAAATCTTATATATAAGAACAAAGAAAATACCCTATGAAGTAAACTTAGAGAGACCTAATTTCTCATAGGAAGAAAAATATTTGTTCAAACAATTCTTATTCAACTAAAACACTAGGTTGATGAGTCATCAATTTGATCCGTTGTACATTAAAAAAATAAAAAAATAAAAATAATACAACTAAATAACTAATATAATTTAATTATCCAATATCCTAAATTTAAAATGATTATCATTATAAAATATCTAATATCTCAAATAATAATCAATATTTGTGTCAACACCATAAATAAGTTACAAACACAAACAAGCATTATGAGATAAGAAAAATTCAGTCTTTTTTTGTAAGGAAACAACACTTAATTCAACCAAAGACTCACTTGGTTCAACATTCTGGATCAACCAAAGACTCTCCCGAATCAATTCAGATCACATCAATTTTTCAACATTTTTAATCTTTTAGTAAACTGAATTGATATGGCCACCAGATTCCGATATTCTTAAAACAACAATGCTTCTCTGCCTCCGACATTGTGATAGTCGAATTCATGGCCTCAAAGACTTCATCAATGTTCCACGGATTCACCTTGATGGAGGAGGAAGGGAGACACTAGAGAAAAAGAGAAAATACAAAAATAATTAAAAAAACAAAACAAAACTTACTCAATGATAATATAGTTTCATTGAGCCAACATCACACGTAAACACTCTGATGAAAATAGATACTTCCGGTTGAGTTAAGGAGAAAACTAAAGGACAAATTTATCATATTTTTTTTTTATAAATTATGAGACAAAAGTTTAATTTTCTATCTTTCAAACAAATAATCTTTGCGGTGACCAACAAATTCGAAGATCAAATATTTATGATGGTAAATACATACAAATAACTTCATTCGAATTAGAGAAACTTTTTTTGCGATGGCATTATTCCGCGCACTTGCTCACTCCAAAAACACCACACTCACCCTCACCAGGTCATGCCGCACCATCATCACATTCACACCCTCTTCCTCCTTCTCTTCCGCGTGCCGGCGGCGGAATCCCTCTCCGGCACCGCCGCAAGCTCCGCCGTCACCGAAGAAGGTGCCGTTCACGGTGTCGGTTCACGGGAAGAAGTGGCAGGACCCCTATCACTGGATGTCCAACACCGACGACCCGAATCTGTTGGACCATCTCAACCGCGAAAACAGCTACGCCGATGCTTTTATGGCTGACACCGTCGAACTCCGTTCCGTTCTGTCGTCTGAGATGAAAGCGCGATTGCCACCCACTGTGTTAACTCCCCCTGAGCGTTGGGGACCCTGGTTGGTTCTCCTTTTTTCTTTTTGGTTTTTATTAATTCTCCGTACCATATGAAAAAATAGAGAGTAATGCACCACCATGTTAATGCCTGAAATTACCAAGATAGGTTAGTTTAGTCTGTGAAATTATAATGATGTCATTTTACACTGATTAAAATGTCATCTAATCACACATTGTGATATTGTGTAGTAAGTTGGTTGACTCTTACACTAATTAGCTTAGCTTAATACTCATATCTATCATGATTTCTGAAATGCCTGACCTCTCATGATTTTGTAGATTTCAATAACTTTTAACTAATATCAGGGGTGTTAATAAGAGTGAGTTACAGAGTGTGGTTAACACTCCTCAAAAGCTTTTACACTGACAGTGCATAGAAATTAAAGTCTATATTTTTTTTATATAATTTTAGAGACTAAAAATGGTACTTCTGTTCATAATTTTACAGACCAAATTAATGAATTATCCGAAAATAAAAAATTAAGCAGATTAGTGATGACGTGTTAGACAATTGTTTCTACTTGATTCTAATCTTGACTATTGCATATTGATGCTTGCTTTCATTGTCAAGTTTATTTCACCTGATTATGCACGCACATATATTGCTTGAGGTGCAAAGAATTGGGTGTCACGTGCTGATATTTTTGTGTATTATGGCAATTGCTGAATAGATAATGTAGAACTAATATAAATGCAACTATACTATAGAACTGTTGTGAGTGAGAAAGTGAGAAACTAACTATAGCAATGTACCATTTCTCTACACTTAGGTTCATTTTGAGTATAATCAATTACATTTTTCACCTTCTCTTGATCAGGCTGTATTACCAGTATATTCCAGAGGGAAAGGAATATCCTGTACTGTGTAGGAGGCTGGAAACAAAGAGAACCGGTTGGATGAAGAATGTTTTTCTTCACTATGGAATGACAAGATCAAAAAGGGAGGAGATTTTACTTGACTGGAATGAACTCGCAGAGAAATATGGTATGTTGATTGATTTATTCTACCTTCACCATTTTTGTTTTGTATTTCCATTCACTTTCAAAATTGATAATAGTGGAAGTTCTGGAGTCTAGACTTCTGATTTTTCAATTGTTAATGGGAGCTGATATCAATAGAATCATTCATATCTGACAGAAACATGACATCTTTACTCTGTCAATTTTTAATGAAATTAGTTAAGTACCAGTTTACTGCATCTAGCATTGTTGATAAAATGTGTTGTAATTAATTGAAACAGAATGCAAGCATGACATGTTTAGCTATTAATCTTGTTTCTCTTTGGTTTTAAAGGTTCGCAATTTGGACATTTGACCAGCCTTCATGGGATAGTTTGCACCCATATTGTTTAAATGTTAAATTCTTCTTTAAATTCATTTTTTTTCTCTCCTATTGGCGATTGCTGACAATGTAGTCAACTTTGCAGGGTATGTCAATGTTGGAACATGCAGAGTATCACCTGACCACAACTACCTTGCATACACACTTGATATTTCCGGTGGTGAACGATTCACTCTCCAGATAAAAGACCTTAGAAGTGGATTAATAGACCCAAAATTGGAAGTTTATGGTGCTGTTAGCTTGGCATGGGCTCAAGACGCAAGTTATCTGTTTTATACTCTATCAGATGAAAATCAGCGACCTTACAGGCAAAATCTCACGATTGGATTTTCTTTTTGTCACTTTTCGGGGTTGGGAAAAGGAATGGGTTTTAGCTTAAGATGCCATCCTAACTGTCGTATGATATTATGTCAGGGTTCTCTGCAGAAGACTTGGATATGATCATGAGGATGATCTCGCAGTATTTACTGAAAACAATTCCAGTTTTTGTGTGGACATAACAAGCACAAAAGACGGCAAATTCATAACCGTGAATTCAAACTCAAGAACTTCATCCGAGGAAGGAATTTATTGGTCTTATTATATGAATACATAATGAAATTATTATTTTCTAGTGATATGTTGATCTTGATGCTTATCACAGGTTTATGTTATAGATTCGGTCAATCCATCAAATGGTTTACAGAAAATATGTAATCGTACTTCTGGTGTACAGTACTTTGTGGAACATCACTCTGGTTTATTTTATATTCTTACCAATGCTCCTATTCCTGATGCTGAATGGTCTGGTCAAGGTTATTACCTGGTTAGATCCCGAATTGAGGATGTAGAGTCAGCTAAATTTCAGGTTTTGTGATCAGTTTCATACATCTTGATTTTGAGTTCTCTATTATCTGTGTGTGCGTGTGAAAATACTATTGTGTCTCTAACTTCTCTGTTATGCTTATGTTTCAACTTCAGAGTATCATCCTTCCTGATAAAGATACAAGCCTATGTGATATGGACATTTTTAATGGATATCTGGTTCTTTTCTTCACTAAGAAAGGTCTTCCTCTGCTATGCTCATTGAACTTACCTATGCAAATTGATTTCAAGGTATATGAATTGCAATTTTACCAACATTTGTTGTTTACCACTGAATTGAAAGGTTTACATCACCATATATTCTTCTAGTTTGCCTCTGCAGCATGTAAGCCATTTGATCCTGATGAATATGCCCTGTGAACTACAGAAAAGACAAAGGATACTCCAATACGATAACACAAAAGAGTTTGTCACTGCATTTCCTTTCGTTATTCCTTTGTGGACACATTCCTTCCAGGGCGTATGATGTTCATCCAATACTATTCTCATTTAGTAATTTGATGAAGATATAGATATGCTTAGAAGAGTATAATTGAAATGGCCATAAAAACAGAATCTATATTGCTGTTTTGCTGTGTCTATACTTGTTTTACAAGTCGAGTCATTAGATATTAAAGTATTTTGTTGCAATGACATACACTACTGTACCATGAACATGTCAATACTCAATAGTGGATTTCAGTGCCTCTTATTTTCCCATTTCCTGAAGAGCCCGTAACATTATGTGAATATGAATGTTCAACTCCAAAGTGGTAGATGAACTTTGTTGGATGGGATCTTTTTACAGAGATTGTGAACCTTTTAGACATTTCCTGCAGCTGGTAGTTTGCAATTGACCCCTAGAATGTATCAGTGGTTGTTTTTGATATAAAGCTTCATTCATAACTAAACTATTTTATTCCAAATTTCAAATTTAAAACCTGTGCATTAGCATATGTTTGACCTTGAATTTCTTTGTAGCATCAAGTATATATTCAAGACCTGAAACCATGGTACTTTCCTCTGCCATCAAATACATGCAGTGTCAGTCCTGGTTCAAATCACGACTTTCTCAACATGGTTTACCGTGTGGTGCTTTCATCACCTGTGGTATGACTACTAATAATTAGGAATGCAACTCACATTTGTAGATTCAGTGATGATTTTCTTAATTCATCTGATCATTAAATATGAATGTTTTTGTAAAGATTTTATAATTAATAGTCTACTAATATTGAACTTTGTGGGTGTTTTGAGGGTGGCATTGAATACTTGTCAGAATTCACATTTTTGATTTATCAATATATGTATTTGAATGTCTGTTTATTATGTTGCTTTGCATAATTCACTATGCCCATTTAGAGGTATGATCTGAAATTTTGATTTTGATTTATATACAAAGTTCCTTTTTCAATGTAATTCATCCTGTTTGTATTGCTTCATTAAATTATGTACAAAACTAGAAGACTTGAAAAGAAAGATTTGGTTGTAATTTTCACTGATCAACTCCACATCTATACATCCTGTTTTTCCGTTACCCTTTATAATCTATATTTTGGAGACACTATAAAGGCTATTTATTTATAATTGTGAGAGATGAGCCTTTGATGCATTCAATAATACTGTGACTTGTGAGTTGTGACTATAGTTTAGCTTCAGATTTTGTAATTTTAGGTCATCAGTTATTGAATCAATTGTTGCATATTGGCATATCTCAAAACTACTCAGTGAGCATACATAATTATTAACAGTACTTTAAATTCATAAATGTCTATTTATCATTTAATGTTTATGATCATTGAAGTATTATATCTTGCTGTTTTAACTTTGAAACTTATATATTAAACTTCTTTACTTTTGTCGGGTTTGGGTGAGTGCACAGATGCCGGATGTAATTGTTGACTATGACATGTCAAGACATACATATTCAATTGTGCATCAAGAGGAAGTGAACTGTGATTCTGTTGGTCAGTCATGCATCCCAACTTTTGTGCTAAATAAAAACAAGAGTAAAATTCAAGAGGCACACGGTGATAACAAAGAGTGTGCCACTAACTTTAATTCACAAAGATGGAAAGACTTTTCTCATGTATACTGTTGTCAGAGGGAGGAAGTTATTTCCGATGACGGTGTAAGGGTTCCACTAACCATTGTGTACTCTAGAGAATCCTGGAAGAAGGGTCAATCCCCAGGACTCTTGGTAAGCTACGGGGCATATGGAGAAGATCTGGATAAGAGCTGGTGTTCAGATCACCTTAGTTTACTGGACCGTGGTTGGGTAGTGGCATTCGCTGATGTTAGGTTGGGTTCCTGACATTTATCTCTATATTTCTGTTGGTTTGCTTTTTGTTCTTTCATATATGACACTGGCTTGTTTCTTATGATATGCGTGCAATTTGATTAATGAAATTGAATGTTTTACATGTTATTTCCCTGTTGACCATGACAAATGGGATATGATTTTATTATATGATTTTTTAAATTTCCATGTATATTTTAAAATTAAAGTATGTGGCAACCTGTGTTACACCAGAGGTGGTGGTGGTGGAGGTCCTTCATGGCATAAATCTGGGAGTGGATTAAACAAACTCAATTCAATATTTGATTTTGTATCCTGTGGCAACTACCTGGTTAATGAGGGTTATGTTCAGAGTGATCTGCTTAGTGCTATTGGATGGAGTGCAGGCTGCCTTCTTGTTGGTGCAGCTATGAATATGCATCCGCAGCTCTTTCGTGCTGTCATATTAAAAGTAAGTATTATATAATTGTGATTGTTACATTAATGTCAAGGATAGCTTTTGAGCTTTTCCGAGATGGTGAGCAGTGAAAAGATTTTGGCTATTTAAAATTTAAGCTCTTTAATTATTTCCATGTCTCTACTATTTGGCTGAAATTCATGTATTGCAATTTTTTTGTCAGAATTTTGAAGACTAAATGATTCTGTTTCAAACCTTTAATAAAGATGTAGTATATTATATTCTTATACTGTACAATGTTAGTTGAAACCGGAAAGGCAGAACTTTGGGGTTTGGAGAATTACTTTCAAATCTTTCTTTAATGAATAACCTACCCTGTAAAATGATCTTTGGAGGGCCAAAATTAGCTTTTGATACCCTGAAAACATATTTGCCTAGTGAGCCTGGATATATATTATATAGCTGTTTGAATCTGTTTACCTTTTCTTTCTCTCTCTCTCCCTCTTTGTGTGAAACTTGTATTTAGATGTCCATAAAGTACAATTTCTTTGCCTTTTGCTGTTGTGCTCATCTACCATGTATATGTGTGCTAATGATCTTTGCTTTGCTTTGCTTTTCTTACATCAATTTAAAAGGAGAAAGTGTGATATTTACTTAATTAAATAATTTCACTCATATTGATTTATAGTTGAGAGTGGGTTTTACCAATCTTTCACATTTTATTAATTTTTTTTTTCAATTGTCCCATCTGAAGGTACCATTTCTTGATGTATGCAACACATTGCTGGATCCCAGTCTGCCCCTCACAATTTTGGATTATGAAGAATTTGGAAATCCTCAAATACAGTCAAATTTTGATTCTATTTTTAGTTATTCTCCGTATGACAACATTCCTCACAGCAGTTGCTTTCCTTCAGTTTTGGTCACGGCAGCAGTTAATGATTCAAGGCAATCTTACTCTTTACATCCTAATTATGAATTTAGTAACTTCTAATCACTTAAATAATGTTGATGTTATTAGCATTTGACATTCATTCTCAGGGTTGGAGTTTGGGAAGGTGCTAAGTGGGTTGCTAAAGTACGAGATAGTACCTGCCCTCATTGTTCTCAGACTGTAATCATGAAAACAAGTATGATAGGAGGGCATTTTGGGGAAGGTGGACACTATGCTCAATGTGACGAAACAGCTTATGAGTATGCTTTCCTCATGAAAGCTTTTGGAATTTTAAATGAATAAGTTTATTAAGTCAGCAGTTGGAAGGTTATTTTATATCTGTGGAAGAGTTTCATTTGGGTCAAGGAAAAAATTCTGTCCTCCTAGTGCACTGTCAATACCTAGGCTCCAGAGACGCAGAAAAGTTTGAGCATCTATTATCTATGTAGCAATATCGCTGAGCTCTCCAGTCTCCACTCCAGTATCGATCTTTCAAAGTAAATTATTTTCCGAATGTTTTAAATTGCATCACTGTTTATTGTTTATTGATTCTTGTTATATTTTCCATGGCTTCTCCTTGATAAATACTTGGATTTGCTGCACAATATACCTAAGAAAGGCAATTCAATGTGTGCCAAGTTGGCAAGCTCTGTTGAATTAGGAATTAACAACTGGGAAGTTAAAATATGATTTAAAGTTTGTTATGCAGAAGCTTCCTATTTGTTATACATTCTGCAGAATCTTCTTTGTAGTTCACTAATTCTGTGTGGAAGCTGGTTCATTTTGACGCCAGAGATTGAAGCTCTTAAGAGTGAAGTCTGAAAGTGCAAGTACTGCCGGCAAGAGTTACCCAGTAATTAGCAGTGACCACTTGAAGTCATGGACTGGTGCAGAAGCCAGAAACCCGGCTTCTGGTGTCACAAGTGAAATGACATCTTATATATTATGGAGGACTTAATTTTTAATTGTCCTTTCGGTTTAAAAGTTTCATTGTTAATACTAGAGTTCTATGAACATGAGTTTGGTAACAATGAAAAGTCTATTATGTCCGTACCTAAAATGTTGACATGTGACACTTTTCCTGGTTTTTTATCATTTTGCCCCTCCAATTTTTTCCCCCGTTTTCTTCAATGGCCAAGCCTACGTGTTGCACCTTCAATTTTTTGCCCCGTTTTCTTTTGTGGCCAAGGCCACGTGTATTGCTCTCCAGTTGTCTTCGGTCATGTTGGTGTGGACGTAATGGCGGTTGCACTCTGCAGCACGCTTGCTTTCTCTGGTCTCCATCGAGATGTCCCGTCGAGAAACCCCGTTTCTTCATTTGTATCATCGTTTAGCTCTTCCTTCTTCAGTTGTCTTTAGCTTGGTAGTTGTGCGATCTCATTGAGAAGAAGCATCCAACAGGCAAGCTTTTTTTTTCCTTTACTGTTATGCATGTTTGTCTCTATTTGCAAGGTCACCCAGGAAGAAGCATCCAACAAGCAAGGTTTTAATTTTGTTTGATGTTATGCATGTTTTCTTCCTAACTAATACTTCTTTGTTTTTGGTAGTAACATTGATCTTTCCTGCCTAATAAGGCATTCTTTCCCTATTCAATGTTTTTTTCTTCGTTATTTTGTTGGTTTTGTTGTTCCAAGTTAAAGCAGTTGTTTCCGATAGTAACATTGATCATGCATGTCTAATATGGTATTGTTTCTTTATTTAATGTTCTTTTCTTCGTTATTTTGTTGGCTTTGTTGTTACAAGTTAAAGCATTTTTGCCTACTTTGTTATTATGCATGTTTGCTTCCTTACTAATAATGTTCCATTTCTTTGTTTCCAGCGGTAAAATGTTGACAGGTGGCACATTTCCTGGTTTTTTGGTCTAAATGAAAAATATCTATTTTTTATAAGAATATTTTTTATTACACATATATAATTTATAAGAGTAATTTTTTTATTATATATATATATATATATATATATATATATATATATGTAAAATAAAGTCTATTTGGAAACAATTGCGCCCACAAGTCCACAAGCCAATAGGTTTTATTTGGCCTTAATCAATCATTTGTGTTATCATTGACTCATTACCCAATTATCATCATTACACTTAAGTCTTTTGGAACCTTGAATCCTTGATCAATCATTAATACTACACATAGGCTTTATTGGACTTTGGTCAATCATTAATACTATGTATGGAGTCTTGGTCAATCATCAATATTGCATTTGAGCTTTAGATAATCATTAGTGTTACATTTGACTCTGATTGGATCTTGCTTAATTTTTGTATTACACCTAAGTTTTATTGGGCCTAAGTTAATCATTATTACTACACATAGGCCTTATTAGACCTTGGTCAATCATCAATATTATACATAGGTCTTATTAAGTCTTGTTCAATCATACACTCTTAAATTTTACTAGGTCTTGGTTCATCATTAGTGTTATCCTTGACCCATATTACACTTGGACCTTTTTTAGAATTGATCAATTATTAGTATTCCGGATAGGTCTTTTTGGGTTTTGGTCAATCATTAATACTGCACCTAGATTTTCTTAAGTCTTGGTCAATCATTAATATTACATTTGGACTTATTGGGTCATGAAAAACATAAGTGTTACACTTGAGTTTTATTAGGTCATAATCATACATTAGTGTTACACTTAGGCTTCAATAAATTGGAATATTTTTCAAAAAAGTAACTTATAAGAGAAAAAATCTTTAATATTCGAGTAAAGATATTTATTATATTCAAAAAACCAAATAGGTGTATCAAATCTGAATTTGTATATATTATATTAATATATATTTAAATTTTCATTTTTAAATATATCTTAAAAACCTTTTTAATCGATAATAAAAAAAATTAATATATATAAATTATACTTAACAACATTAATCATTCAAATCTACTTATGTATTTAACAACATTTAATAAGTCTTTTTTCTTCTTCATATAGTTATCGATGGATTTTATTTTTTATTGATGAAAAATATTACTGACAAAAAATTATCCGTAATGTCAATTCTAAAATCATAGATAGTTATTAGGATGATCCTAGTAAAACCTTCATCACTTAGTAATTTAGTATTTAAAAATCCCGTTGAAAGTCCATTTAACCAATCAAAATCCATAAAAAATCAACACTTTTCTTATAGTGTAAATTCGTAAGACAAAGATTATTTTGTAATTTCAATTTCCTCGTTATTGTATAAAATATTCACTCATCATATACAATACTTTATAATAACTTTTGTATTTCTGATAAAATAAATGACATGGCCAAAATAATATTGAAAGATTAGCCTTATTTAATATAGAAAATTTTCTTAACCAGATTATCAATTAATATATGATGTACACTTTTTTTTAACTTATCTAGTGTAAAAAAAAGAGTAAGTTACAGAAAAGTGAGAGTACATCCTTAATTTGAAATTCGTTACATTTGTTAGGTAACTAATATATATGATTCAAATCTAGAGTGATTGTACTTGAGAGGGTTGAATCTTTTTTCCCATATAAGCATTTCACAGAATAATATAAAGACAATAAAGTATAAAGGCGTTAATTCATTTAGATTTGTCAATGAAAGTAAAATGAAGTTACCAACATACTTAGTACTTACCATGTGTGCCCTAAATCTCAGGTTTAAATAACCTTGCCTTTTCCAACTTTTCGTTCTAAGAAATCCATCCCCTTAAATTCACCATATCTTGGTGATTCCTCTCCTTCAACACCAACATAACTCTTCTGTTTTAATTTCTTTCTTTCTTTCTTTTCCTAAGAAAAGTTTCTCTTTATTTTATTTCTCCTTCACACCCATTTCCAAACCTTGTTATCCTTTTGCCACTTACATTGTAGTATAAATCATTAAAAAGAGAACTTTTCTCTTTTATATTTATTATTGTTATTATAACATTACATATTGCATACAAAAGTACATAGCTAGTTAATTACATGCATCTGTATAATTAATGATCTACAACAAGGTTATTATTGAGGATTCAGAGCTAGAGGAAAGTAAAAAAAGGAAAAACCATATATAGTAAGATGAGATATGAAACACTAATCAATTTGGTCATTGGAGGGGTCAAGGATGAGAAATTCAAAGGGTTGATAAATGATGGCATAAAGGGTGATCACAAACTCAGATTTCTTATGCTTGCTCGTAGGAGATCATCATTTTTGAAGCTTTGGACACTTCGAGTTGCATTTGTTATGCTGCTTTGGACCATTGTAGTGCAATTCAAAGGCCTTGGTGACATGGTAACACCATCCATGTTCAAGACTCGTTCTTCTGCCTCCTCTCTACCACCTCAAAGTACGTATCTTAATCTTTCTGGCAACTTATTCTTTTAGTATGATGATCTTTCTGGCGATTTACATATTTAGAAGTACTGGTGGGAGGAATTAAAAATACTATAATAGGGTTGCTACTAAAGATGCCATCTTTTAATAATTATATAGGCTTAAATATATTTTTTCTCTATATTATTTTCGTTTTGATCCTTTTAAAATTTGTTTGTTTTAATATTATCAAGTAGTTGAGAACTACCACATATCTATGATCCTAGTAAATTTTTACGTGACATGCATTTAAAACTTTTAATTTTTAAAAAATAATACCCTATAATAATTTGTCTTGACTGACAGAAATTAAAAACAGGTCTAATTAATAAAAGTTAGTAGGTACCAAATCTGAACCCAAAAATATGAATATTTTATAATAAAAATTTATTTTAGTCTAACTATACAATATATTATTTCAGTTTTTATACCATATTTATTTTGAAGTTTGCTAGCAAGTTTTGTCCACATTTTTTTATGAAAGTTTTCAACAAGATACGATTGATGAAGAGTTTCACTTTCTGTAGAAATGAAAGTTAATTTTGTCTCACTATCTATTGAGAAGTAGGATTTAATTTGTATGCGCTTATATTTTAAAAAATTTGAATCTTATCTTAACTAACACATATCATACACAAAAGTAATTAACAGTGTACAATATATTAGAGTTTAATTGTTACAGTATATACTAGTTTTAAAACTAGTATATACTGTAACAATTAAACTCTAAGAAATAAGGTTTTACATTGCGGTTAAAGTTGTTTTTGCATTTTAGTCTAATAATGCAACCCCATGTAGCCAATAAGATTCACAATCGCTGCCTAATTTGGTTGCGGGCCCCATTAGGTGATGCACTGGTGATTCTAAACTTTGCTATAAATTAACTCATAACAGATAATATTATACCATTACACCATACGAAGGTAACTTATATTCTTTCTTTTTTTTTTAATTGATAAGAATTTCATAAATAGTAAAAGATAATATGAATGAAAGATATATTAATTTTACTTTCAGTTACCTATATAACCCAAAAGGCATAAACCACCAAATAAGGTTTTGCCTTTATCTGTCTACCCTGGTCCAGGAATAAAATCACAATTTACCTTTTTTCTTAAATTTTTTTTTGGAATAACTGAAAATGAATCACACGTTAAAATCTTGCTTGTAGTTGCACGCAAGCACTAAACTAGCACTTAATCATTGTGCATTTTGTCCACCATACGCATCGCATGAATTTGCACACATCAAGGTTTCCAAATCAGGCTAAGTTCCACGGATTATAACTCCCAAAGACTAACCAAAATGGAATAGCAACAAGTAATATCTTATCCCCTATGTTTTCCATGCAGGGATTTACGAGAATAATAATGGGTATCTAATAGTTTCTTCCAATGGAGGATTGAATCAAATGCGAGCTGGAGTAAGCTTTTGTCATTGATACAATACTTGCATTTTTTTATGCGTGCAATTGCTCGCTTTCCATGGTTAATAGCATTCCTAATTATTATTATTTTCTCAATTTGTGCAGATATGTGACATGGTTACCATTGCAAGATATTTAAATGTTACACTAATAGTTCCTGAGCTGGATAATACCTCCTTTTGGAATGATCACAGGTGAGTGGAGCCAGTTTGTTCCCTTTCACTATTTTTCTCTAGAGTAAATTACAATCTTTTGGAGTTTTTCAAAAATTGTACAAAACCCTTTGTTTTTTAAGGTTTACAGCAATTTCCTTAAAGGAATATACCTTAATATTTTTCAAATAATTAATAGGGTTGATACAATGTGTATAGGTTGTGTTAGTAGAATGTTTTGCGACCAACTAATAGGGTTATTATAGGGAGAGAGAAAAAAAGAGAATCGAGAGAAATTTAACAAAATTTCAAGAAAAGCTAGTGTAATTTAATTATTTTTACTAAATTTTTTAGGCATGGATACATTAGGAAGGACCCATTGAACAAGCTAGCTAGCTATTTGGTTATGAAGCAAAAAGGAAATGATACATTAAAAATTGTGTGCTGATTATGGCAGCCAATTCAAAGATATATTCGATGTGGATTATTTCATCAATTCAATGAGAGATGAGGTTCGGATCCTGAAAGAGTTTCCTCCCCAACAAAAGAAGGTGGAAACAGAGTCCATCTATTCCATGCCACCCATTAGTTGGTCAAATATGACATATTACTATGATGTGGTAGGTAACCTTCTAGCATAAAGTTACAAATTACAATAATTAATGTGCATATCTTGTCAAATCATATAGAAACTAACTTCAATTTTCGAATATTAAAAAAAAAAAGATTCTTCCCCGGATAAAATCATATGGGATAGTACACTTCACTAAATCGGATGCAAGACTTGCAAATAATGGAATTCCTGAGGAAGTTCAGAGACTTAGATGCCGAGTGAACTACCATGCTTTGAGATTTGTTCCTCCAATTGAACAATTGGCCAAGAAGATTGTTAAGATTCTTAAGGAGAGAGGGCCTTTCTTGTCACTTCATCTGAGATATGAAATGGACATGATAGCTTTCACTGGTTGCAATGAAGGATGCAACAAGGAAGAGATTGATCAGTTAACAAAAATGAGGTAAGCAACATTATTTTCTTCAACACGGGAAAACCAGTTCTAGTTCTAATTCTGGTGTTTGATATTTGCACACTTGTACACTTGCACACAATCAACCATTTAAAGCACACTAATCCAACAAAATTTTAATTGAACTTGAGCATTTTCTCTGTGACTAGTATTTCTACATAGAAAAAGTATCATTTGGCGTTGCACACTTTGACACTGCCTAACATCCCCTCTCACATGTGATAAGAATTGTTGGGTCAACTTGTATGTTTTATATATATATATATATACATATATATGAAACATTTGACACAAGTACAAAAGAAGCCTTGTCTCACTAGGTAAGATAGATTATATAGATCACACAACACCATTAAATTTGGTAAAAGACCAAAATCTCATCATTTTTTTTGCCATAACATCCCACTTAGTTCATGTTTCAGTAAACGTTGGGAGAGCTTAAATTTAAGTTTGTAAAAGGATCTTCACCCTTATTTTTCCGTTCATCCATTGGATATATATTGGAACACGCTGTAGCATTTTCAACAGCAAAACAAATATCTTCTTAATAATTTCCTTAATGTTTTTCTTGGTTTCACTCCGTTAAAATTTAAAAACCATACAATCAACTATCTTTACAGATACTTCAAGTGACTTTCTTTGCACGTGTCTAAACCATTAAGTAAGGATGTAAAGCAAGTATGGTAAAAAGGAGTGTGAAATTATCATGGGTTTTTCACATATGACAAGTATTGTGAAAAGTACATTTCTCATAATATAGTACACTAAAATCATTGTTTGCTCTTGAAATTTGTTTAGATATGCTTATCCATGGTGGAAAGAGAAAGAGATAGATTCTGAGAAGAAAAGAAAAGATGGTAGTTGCCCTCTGACTCCTGAGGAAACTGCTCTAACACTACGTGCATTGGACATTGATCGTAATATTCAAGTTTATATTGCTGCTGGGGACATATACAAACCAGAGAAAAGAATGGCAAGTCTCAGAGAAGCCTTCCCAAATCTGGTTGGTAAACACAACATTTTCAGAACTCCAATTAACAATATTTGGCAATTTATACAAAAGGAACATTGATTTATTATCTATTAATTATCTCAATAGGTTAAGAAGGAGACATTATTGGAACCCTCAGAGCTTGATCCTTTCCGGAATCATTCAAACCAAATGGCAGCATTGGATTATTACGTGTCAATAGAAAGTGATATCTTTGTTCCCTCATACAAAGGGAACATGGCAAAACTGGTTGAGGGCCACAGAAGGTGCATAAATCATATTTTGTTGCATTAACCATATGAAGGAAAAAAATATTAGGCGTATAGTCCCAATTAATCTTCATATGACATATAATTGAGTATTATTAATTCATTCTTGTAAATTGGAATACTTAGATCCATATCACATAAAAAAAAAACTAAAAAAAAACTAACATACCTCAGAATCTGGAGAATCCACCCTAAGCAAAGACATGGGAGAGGATCATTGCACGTAGCCTTATCCTTGCATATGCAAAGAGACCGTTCTCATTCTAATAATATGTCAGGCTCATCCTCGCATATCACATATAAAGGCATGAAATAGGTTAGCATGTTCTTGACCATCTAAAGATAATTAATTTTAAGATGCTTTCAGGTACTTGGGATTCAAGAAGACAATTCTTTTAAACAGAAAAATTCTGGTGAAACTCATAGACCAGTACAAAAATGGGACCATAAATTGGAACCAGTTCTCCACTTCAGTGAAGGTAGCTCATTCAGACCGTGTAGGGAACCCAAGTACAAGATCAGTGGTGCCTGGAAAACCCAAGGAAGAGGATTATTTCTACTCAAACCCACAAGAGTGCTTGTCACCAGTTGATGGACCTTAACTTCACATCACAACCTAAAGACTTTATGCTCTATTTTTTGATGGAATTTAACCAGAAGAAGATTCATTAACATAAGGATCAATCACACTGACTACGTTTGTCATTTGGATTTTCGTTAAATTGATTGCATGCTATGTAATCTTAGATGTGTAATTAAATTCAAACACTATGGTACGATAGTTACGTAACATCATTATATAACTGTTTGTTATATCTTTACGTATTTAGTGTTTTGTAAGAAATAATATTTTAGTATGTTGTAAGAAAGTGAGATATATGCTTCTCACTACTCCACACTTTATTCCTATACCATACTCAGTCGTATATGAGCAAGAGTTCAATCTATCCATAAGTGAAACAACACTTACAAAAATACTTTTTAAGTGTGACAGTGATACTTGGTTTAGAAGAGAACTAGGAAAATATTTTTGAACACACTACTCGTTATTATAGATTAAAATCTATTAAGAAATATAAAATTGTTAAATATAGAGTGGTGCCAATGAGACAGCCACCTTAGGCTTCAATTTAAGCTCTTAATTTTGTTTATATTCTTAAAATTTTATTTGTTTACTTGAATTAATTGGTAATAAGATTTATTGTATTATTTGTACTTGATTTATTAATAAAATTATATAATTTAAAAATATGTATATACGTACATATTGTTATACATTATTTGAGAAGTTTTTGCATTCATTTTGAAAATCTATATTGAAAATTATTATTTATTTACTTTGAACTCAAACAAAATTATAGTTGACATTAATAAAAATGAATATGAAGATTAAATTTCATAAAAACAGTATGATCAATAAATAAAAAGTTGATGAACAGTGGTAATATCACACGTTTAATTGAAGATTAATTCTTTTGGAACTTCTATTAAAAAAAATAATTCTTTTGCATGTTATTAAAATATTAGTTGAGCAGCAGCTCTTTGTATTTAGAGGTGTCTTCTCGTAGAGTGTGAAATATACGGATAAAAATAGTCTTTTTATTTTTTCTGACTTATTAAATTGATCTTTTTATTTTTTAATTCAGTATTTGAGTTTTTTTTTTTAAATTGACTATTTGAGTTCTCAAAACAAAAATTGGACGTTAATTACTAAAGGAAAACATTGATTATTTTTACAATGGTAGTTTTAAGTTCACTTCCTTAACTTGGTGCTTTAATTTTTTTGGTTTTTAGCTTTTAGAAGCTTTCGCGGTTCAAATGGAGGTGTCGTTGGAGAAATCTGACAAAGACATGGCACCAAAAATACTTCAGTTCTCTGAAGAAGAATATTCGATCAGAGGTTCTGCGAGTGTGATCTCTGTGCCGAGATAGAACAACACCTAGAAAATATCTTGTCTCTGGGATTCAGATAGTAAATTTGGAAGGAAAAAAAATATTCTACTAATAAATTAAAAAATAGCAAAACTGATTTGGTGAGTTGGAAAAAATAAGAATTTTTTTTAATTAAGCCTAAAAATAATTGATAGCTTATTTGAGTGAAATTAACTCTTTTATTTTATTTTTTTTAAAAAGGTTAAAACGATGCCGTTTTCCAAAGGCACAAAGGTCTCTCCCACTCTCAATCGCAAGACTCATACTCTCAAAGCGCCGCGCCGCGCCGCGCCGTCGAACTCAAATCACCCTCTGTCAACCGGCGGCGCCGTCGCAGGAATCGATGAAGTTGCCTGAAGAAGCAGCGTCGCAATCAGTTCCTCGCTCGCTAGAGTTTTGGATTCGTGTGTTTGAGGAGGTTATTTATGGCCACTTGTATGGCAGCGATTCAACGAATTATTCTTGACTCGTGAACTTGGCAGAGGTAGTGTGAATTTACGTTCGAAAAATGCACGGTCAGCCTCGCAAAGCATTGAAGCAAGAAGACGAAGCTGCTTTATCAGCCAAAGCAGAAAAACTCCGTTCACTCCAAGCTCAGTTCCTCGCCAATCACCACAACAACATGTTGCCTCTTTTTCTTCCTTCAACTTTTTTCTTTCTCTCTCTCTTTTTTTCACCTTCGGTTAATTCGAATTGCGCATTGCAGATACAGCAAGGAAACGCTAGATGTGAGCGCTACACAGCTTGGAATTACCGAAAGCTCGCCGTTCAACATCTTCTCTCTAATAATTCCGATTCCGATTCCCACTCTATCTTCCAAGATGAGCTCAAACTTGTGCGTTCTCATTCTCATCGTTATTATAATTTTCAATTGGTTAGTTATTTTTCAAGGTGGAGATTGCGCTGAGGAAAAATTTCAAGTCTTACGGCGCGTGGCATCATAGAAAATGGGTACTTAGCAAGGGGCATTCGTCCATGGACAACGAAATGCGCCTTCTGAATGGTTTTCAGAAGGCAGATCCTCGGAATTTTCACGCCTGGAATTGCCGATGGTTAAATACTGCTTCCTTTTGATGTACTCTTTTCAACCTTAGAAGAAAAAAAATATGCAATTTGATAGATTTTTTTTGTTGACCCTGTTTGTTTTTTACAGTTAAAAAATGACACGTTTTCAATGCAGTTTTTCAAATTATTTTTCAATGCAGTTAAAAAATAATTTTGTTTAACTCTGTTAACAATGTCAAACTACACTCGCTAAAAGTTGGTGTCCTTGTTTTGCATTGATTTAACTTCCAGGTTTGTTGTTGAACTGATAAAACAATCGGATGAGGATTGAGTTGAAATACACAGAGGAAGTGATAGGGGCTAATTTCAGTAATTACTCTGCATGGCACAACCGCAGGTAGGTATAGATCTTCAAATTTACTCGTTCAAAGGGGCATTTCAGTGCTTGTTGTTTGTGTGCCTTTTCTGTATGGTTTCACTCATTTAGTTGCATAAGTATGTGTTTTCAGAACCTGTGTATTGACCCTAAGTTGTTTTACTTGTGTTTGCATGTCTCTGAAAAAGCATTGAATTTCAATATTATGAATAATGTTGTATTGCGATCTTGCTCATATATTGGTATACAAGATTGATTTGTCTGCTTGTTTGTTTTATTCTTAATTTTTTTTTCTTGAAACAAACATTGCCATCAATCAACCGTACATATTTAAATGTTTTCCATGTGAGACTCTTCTGGTATCTATGCTTGATCAGTTGTTGCCGAAAATGGTGGTTTGATTTTGTGCCTACACCCATCTGGATGTTTGACAAATGTTGTTTTGGTATTGTCAATAATAATCAATTGACTGCTACTTTGAAGCATTCTACAAGGTTCTCACATAGATAAACAAACTGAAAGTATATGTTGCATGTACTTTAAAAATGGCACCATTTGGTGCTTGATACGGTGACATGCCATGTTCTATCAAAATATAAACCTGCCCATTTCCCATGTCTTAAATGATCATCATACATGATGCAATGATTCTTAGTCTCTTACCATTTGAGTATGAGAGATTTTGACATTATAGGGGAGTTTGTGGATCTGTATGCACTAGATACTATCCCTTGTTAGAATAGTAGGAAACTCTTTTCTTTTTGGTTTTCGTTCGGCATTTCTGTTTTTTTTTTTTTTGTCAGGGTCAGACTCTTTTTTCTGCACTTACTGATCAAACAGTGAGAACTGATCCTCCTCTACTTGTTTCATCTTGGCCTTATCATGGATCTAAGATAACTCTAATTGGGGACAATGGCCTTCATGGTTTTGGTTTGTCTCTGCTGAGTGGTACACTATCAGACACCAGAACACTTCCAATCATTCTTTATTTCAATCAGGCTGTGAAAGGAATAAGCTCATCCACAGTGACTATTAAATCTGAACTTCTAAAGGAGGAACTTGTATGGAAACCACTTTCAATGAACAATTCAAATACTGCTCAGGTTTGGGTAGTATATCTAAACCTTGCAAATCTGGAACTTCAACTGTTGAAAACTTACTCTGTGGAGATCAACATTGGACATTCTAAGGGCATAGTATCTTCAAACGGAAATCACTATGGTGATCCTTCCCAAATTTCCTTTAAAGTGTTTGTACAGACTTCATATACTGAACTGACTGAAGGACAGGGTGGAAAAAGGACTACATGGATGGATACAAATTTGCAAAAAATTGATCATTTTCAGGAATCAGATTCCATTGTTACTGCAGATCAAAATCACCATATTCCAACTTCCAACTGGTGCACTGAGGAAATTGTTCAAGAAATTACTAAATTTCAGGACTTATTGTCAGAGTATGACTGGTAAGGTTGATTTGTTAAATGTATAACTTAACAGTTTGAAATGACACCTTGGAAATTTTATTCCCCTTTTTTGTTCCCCTTGTTTTATTTCTAGATAATATTGTGCCTTTTTCTTTTTGTAGTAAAATTGGAAGGCTTACACTTGCAAGACTTCTGACTGCTCTTGATATGTTATCATCTCAACATGATGGAAGAAAATCTAATACTGAAGAAGTTCTCCAACTTTATACCGATATGATGAAGTTGGATCCGACACATTCTATATACTATAAGGATGAGTGTAGTTTGATATCACTAAAGCGGGTAATTTACTCATGTGAATATTAATCAGCATACATTACATATGAATATGATAACCAGCTAGAATAAATGCACCATTCATTCTTGTATCCGTTCTCACATGACTGTGTTCTGCTTTCTATTTGACAACAGGAAACATGACCAGGAATGTATTTATTTATTTGTGTTTGAATGAAAAAGATTTTCTAAGATTCCCATTTGTGATGTGGGGTAAAAAGTGGAAACTGGAAATATCTTCAGAACCCAACTTTCACTTTATAATTTTATATTAAAAACAGTTGACTGAAGAAAAGGCATTTAGAAAATACAAGAATCTTCTTGTAATTTTCTTAATAATTTTTTTCCCACTCAACTGGTTTTCCTATAAAATTGCACTACATTTTGGAAGCTTTTACTAGGGCACACTGGTGTGTGTTTATTTTTACAAGTAACTTTACAGTTTACACTAGTGTAAATTTTCTGTTTCTTCCCAAAAAAAATATTTTTTCTCTTATTATGTTTTGATGATTCTGCAGATAACTTCAACTAGGGACTCTTTAATACCATACTGCCACTACTATAAAGATGCAACAGAAACAGTTTCTGGTAATGTCTGTCTACGATTACAAAATCTATCATTGTCACGGATAGGATCCATTCAGAATTTATTGTGGGTGCAAATGCTAGACCTTAGCCACAATGAACTTCGACCCATTGAAGGTAGAACTTGCATATCTTATAACTTAGCTGTAACTTAGCTTTTTTCTCCCTTCAAATACAACAAGAAACTATCTTTATTCCCTTTTAGTGAGGTCAGCAACAGGGATTCTAGTATGCCATTGTGCTTAATCCTATACCATAGATTCATGATTCATGTCCCTTTATTTTTTATACTTCAATTAGACTGCATGAAATGAAATTATGCTCTTCTATTTTCTTTTTAATTTTCTCAACTGGTTGTTTTGCCTATCTTAGCAAACCACTAGTCTTCTTCTCTCCTGTTTCTATTAATGTTTTGCTAAACCCCAAGTCTTTCCTAAGCTAATAATGCATAAGTTATCCACCTTTTGAATCTAAATAGCTTCAGCAAGACTACTGATGTTAATGGTGTAATGAAATTTAATAAGTTCACCTTACTGATTTAAATGTTTTTTTTTCTTGCAATATCTATTTACCCAACTATAACAAGCATGATTCAAGTTACTATGCATAGAAATTGAATCCTGAAAAGTTATTTCTAGCTTAGGTTCAATCCTTGGCCAATCAAGTTTAGCTTTTGATGTTTCTAAAAATGGAAATAAAATGTCTCACAATGAATCTTTTGACAGGGTTGGATGCCATGCAACTTCTATCTTGCTTAAATCTGAGTCATAATAAATTTTGGTAGTTTTACTGCTTTGGGGCCTCTCAGATTGCTCAAGTCACTTAAAGTGTTGAATAACTCGTACAACGAGTTAGGCTCTCACTCAATTGACACAACGAGATACTTATCTTCTTCTCCTGTAGCTCATACCGAAGAATTTGCCAAGGACCGTTTTGAAATTCTAACTGGCAGCTTTAGTGCCACAAAATTTTGGGGAGTTGCTAGGTGCACCCAGCAGTATTGCTGGTGCACCCAGCATTCCTAAAATATGCCAAAAATGCCCCTAGTTCCTCGCACACTTGCGGATCAAGTTGATCCGTAAGTGTGCAGAAGACAATTTTTTAAAAATTGAAGGCTATTTTTTTACAATTTGAAGCATTATTTATTTGAGTCATGACCAATCAAAAAAATATTTACAAACTAAAATCCATTTGAAAAAATAATTAATTTTATTTTATGTCTCTTTTGTTTATGTAAATAAAATATTATCCTAATGGTTGTCTTTTTTGTTATGTGTTACCATTATAAAATTAAGTCTAATGAATGTTTAGTTAAATGTAACATTCATAGTATTTCAACGAAATTCAAATGAATTTGGAATCAAGTAATCTAAAAATAACACTTAAATGTTAACACTAATATTATAAACAAAAATAACTTTAAATATATAAAATGTTCAGTACAAAACAAAAATGTTGTCAAGTACAAGAAATGTATATACATCGAATATCAATATGAAATGTGTAAAGAAACTATGGCTAATCCATGCGGCGCCTACATCGAGACCTCACGTACGCAATGCGGTCTTCGGTGACACTTCTGGCAATCCTGAGGCATTCTTCGATGACCTCATGTGTCGATGTGCCTGGCGTGACTATCCCTAGGTTGAGGTGACGCTCCAACCTCTCAGCGATCGCATCGCAAGCCTCCTATTAAATAGAAAACAAACAAATTAGTATTAAAAAATTGACGTAAATGACATTTCATACGTCTAACCATATAGTAACACTTACCACTACATGTTTGGGCTCGTCGACATCAGACCTGGTTGGATCATCCGGGACTTGAGGGACATGTCTGGGCTGCGCAGCAAGTGCATCTGCCGAAGGATCTGATGGTTGCGTCGCAGTCATGAATGCATGAGAAATGCAAAAGAACTAGTCAATGTAGTCTAGCGCACACTGACCTGGCACGACACACATCTCACCTGCTGGCGCAAGATGGTCAGAGTAATGCATCCACCTGTCATCTATGTCATCAAATGACACCCATGAATCGACAAGCGGAGCGGGAATGGCCTTCACATATCCAAACTGCCGCATGACCCCCTCTGGTCGGTATCTGACAGCAACATGCCCCCAGCGGAGCTAACCAGAATAGCATGAAATCACCTGAAACTCCTGGATTGGTCGATACTCCACATATGGCATCCAACAAACATCTGGAATCCTCAGACGATCCAGACGCTGCCTGTACATCGCTGTAGATATCTTCTTGACGGTCTTCTTTGTGGTAATCCATCGACACGCACGTGGTGACACCTTGTCGTAGTCAAGATCAGCGTTGCACTCCACAACTGACGGAAAGTGCTCGTATATCCAACACTACAAAGTTTACATGAAAATCATACAAATTTCAAATGAACGTCTAAAATAAAATACCCTCATTAAAACATTATTGTAATTAACTTATGAAAAACATGTTAATTATCTGTAACAACTTGATGTAACCAGCAACCTGCCAACTGGTGCTGATACTGGCATCATTAAAATGATCGTACATATGGACGAGGCCAGCAGCTCCCCATGCATACCTCCTAGTCTGAGTGAAGTCACGTAGGCCGTCTAAGAAGACCACATGAACATGGGTTGCACTCTTATTAGCAAAAAGAGTGCAACCCAGAAGGTGAAGAAGATAAGCACGAGCTGTAGTTGTCCAGTGCTGTGTCTGACATCTGCTCCGATCTCGTAGCCAAGACAGGCGTACGTATGATCCACGACACTGTCCTGTCTCAGCGATGGCTACCTCTGGTGAGACCATCAGTAACTCAACCAACATCAACACCACCTCGTCGATGTGCTGAGGCTGGAAGGCATGGAGGTCGCCAGCGATCGGAAGATGAAGGAGAGAGGCGACGTTGTCCAGTGTGATCGAAACCTCCCCCACAGGAAGATGGAAACTAGAAGTCTCCCGGTGCCACCTCTCGACAAACGAGGATATAAGTCCTCGATTGTCGGTGTCTACTGAACACGCGATCAAGGGACTTAATCCTGTCCCAGCAACGAGCTCCTCAATTGCAGGAACAGGCCTGCCTAATTTATGCACCTTCCTCCCATGGGACGATAACTTTAACTCAGGACGTTCCTGAAATGAAGTATACAGGAATAGACAATTTGTTTAAAGCAACCAAAAAAACTCAATAAAAAAAAATACTTAACTAACTTAAATTGAATACTATAAATACCTCTCCTGACCATACGCTCGTTGCAACATGATCAGCATAGCCCGTAAGCACTGATGGGTTCCTGGGTCCACCAAGAAACCCCTCAGCCTCATCTACAGCACTGTTTGCACCGGTATCGTGTGCGTCAGCCTCTGCACTGGTGTCCTGTGCGTTAGCATCAATCATCGCCTCATCACCAGCTATAAGAGGCTCAGCCGCAGGTACCGCAGGAGAGTCCGCAGGCGAGTCCGTAGGTACCGCAGACATATCGTCGGCAACAGTGACAGATATCTGTTGCCTGTGTGCCGATGCGGTCGGCCTTCGCCCCTAGGGAGCACCATCAGAATCATCACCATCCCCTCTCCTCAGACCTCTGACAACAATCCTACCTAAGACACAGCCTAATCCTCTAGTCTTAACCATGATCTGCAAATGTCTATCACAAATTCCATCACTAAATGTATACTTCTCTGTATGTTCAGGCAAATCTTGTTCTTTTTTTATAAACATATATCTTGTGGATATGGGTAATGAAGTTCATTACAGTATCTTGACTATTGACTTTCCTAAGAACACATTTCATATTTTAACGGGTGTCTTATGTTGTTAGTTGAGGTTATCTCTTTGTATTTGAAAACAATATTATTGATGTTGGGATGATATAAACTCTTTGAAGGATCAACTTCAAGCTCATCCTTTGTTGGGTAATCATAGCCAAGTATTTGTTAGGTAATTCAAGGTAATTACTGCTAACATCATTAATTCGCTCTTTGCTCTTGCTCTTTACTTGTTTATTCTTTTAATTTTAGTGTCAAGGCAAATATTTTGGGGGTGTGGCCTCAAACGAGAAGGTGTTCCCTCTTTCTACGAAGTTCACTACTCTCTGGTAATGGTGGTGTGGCCTTAAACGAGTGGAAAGATGTTCCTGATATTTGTAAATCTTTTGCTGAGAAGTATGGTGATAAAATAGCATTAGTAGATCCGTATCATGATCCTCCTTCAACTATGACATATAAACAGGTGTCTTTTTTTTTTATACCTCTTTTTTGTCATGACTTGTGAGCAGACCAATAAAAGCCCTAGTTAGAAGAGTTGGTCGAATGAGGGATAGCTCAATAATTAATGTAGAGGAAAACTCTTAAGTGCCTTTGAAGACTATTAAAAGGATTCGTTTTTTACATATCTAAATGGCCTTTGAAGAATCAATTTTTTACAGAGCACACTGATGTGGTTTGATCCATGTAACCAACCCACCTACAGGGAAATGCTTTGATTGTTGTTAGTGTTGTATATGTCTAGTTTTATTAATCTTTGTCTCCACTTACTGAAGTTGTAATGTTCTGGTCATATGTTCTACTATGTGACTTAATCTAAAGATCTATTGATGGAATGCAAATCAATTTCAAATTATCCCAAGACATGTCATTTAGTCGCATGTTATTCTGATTCTCTATATCCATTCATCAAACTGTTATTTTCCACTAAGGGAGGATTGGTTGTTAGCTTTGTTGTATGGCATTTATGATTCTAACTCTTAGGAGGAGTGTTATATAAGGGTCACTGATTCTTAACTTTTCCAATTTTTCTTGGTTAGCTGCAGTAATTGATTATTTCAAGGACCTAATTATTCTTGTGGTTCTAATCTTTTTTAGGCACATGACAAGCACCATATATGAGCCACTAAACTTAATAACATCATACAGGATAAGTTGGAGAAACTATGAGCAAAACTTAATAACAAGCATTATACTTTCACTCTACCATACAAGATATAAATAAATCTATAAACCGCTAAAACCTTCAAAATATAAAAGGACACCAACCAAAATATCTTAAACAAGGATTATACTTTCATACATTATACAATAAAAAGCCTCCAAACATTATATAATATCATACTTCTGGCAGCCTCAAAATTAGCCCTAAATCCCAATTTAATAGCATTTTCATAAATAATAACCTAATTTTCATTTTTTGAAATTAAAATACATTCATGCGAATCAACTTGATCCACAAGAATAGTGGGATGCAAAACTGACTACGGATCATGTCTTCCTATTGCAGATCATGTATTCCTATTGTGCAAAAATCAACTGTGGATGACCTAAATCCCCTATGCGGATCAACGAAATGCCTACAAACTAGTAATTACACTAAACCAACAATGGAAGAATTAAAGCAAACGCTTACCTCAATGGAGCAACAACAAAAGAGAAGAAGACGAACGCGTAGGACGAACGGCAATCGCGGAAGGAAGACAAACGCACAAGAACAACCATGCCGTCGACAATGTCGAAGAAGTACGCTCACAAGAAGACGAACGGTGGAAGGGAGGAGGCGCGGAACCAAACTCGCGAAGAAGGAAGAAGGAATAAGGAAGAAGGAAGAAAGAAGGTCACAGTGGAAGGAACGCGCGGAAGAAGAAACGCTAGTGATGTTGGGTGTACAAGTTTTAATTTAAATTACAAGAGTATTTGCGTCTTTTCCGCTTAAGTGCTGGGTGCACCAGCAATAATGCTGGTGAACCTAGCAACACCCAAATTTTGGGAAGCTTTCTTGATATTTGGAAACTTGGCATTGACAGAGTTAAACATCACAGGGAATGCAGTAGCTGATGAGAACTTCAGGTCATTTCTTGTCAAAGTTTTGCCAACACTTACGTGGCTAGGTGATGAAGAATTATCTTGACCTATTCGGCTTTTAGGGATACAATTTTATCTTACTGGTTTGATGTGAAGATATACTTCCTCAGCAGAAGATTGTTCATTCATTGGGTCAAGGACATTTTTTAACCAGTTTATCATTTGGTCCTTGTTGGCATCAGGTGCTACAGGGCTAGTATAGATTACGCTTACGCTAATAGAAGTGGGTAACATTTTTTTGGTATTCTAATACCAAACGATGTTACTGTATACAAATACCAAACAACGTCTTTGATGAGTTAATACAAGCTCCTTGTTCAAATCACAGGGTGATTTTGACTTGTTGCCTTAAAAAACTATAGATTTTTTTGGTAAATTCTAAGTTGCACAAGTTAGTAAATTCTACAGACAACATCCTAGCTCCACTTAATCACATAAATAAGATCATTTATCATATTACTTTCGAAATCTGAGAGAAAAAATTATGTAACCAAAAAAAATATTACTTTCGAAATCTCCAACTGTTTTATACAGCCTCTGCCTATTACACCTTATCAAAAGAACTTAGACCCACAGGAACAATATTTTCTACAATTTAATACTCTTCATTGGAACACTCGAGGTAAATATGTAGGACATCTTCCATACCTTACTAGACCCAGCTATCTAGTGCAGGATACTCATGGAAGGATCTATTGTTCTATGGAATGACTTCAACTCAGTTCATCCACTATGTTAGAAGATTTCGATGATGTCACATTTACTAGTTCGAATGGCAAATCAATCCCATAAATTCAAGGGAAGAAAAGCAAAACACCCCAAAGAAAAATAGTTTGTTTTTGCATAAGCTAGAAAGATTAAATTCCAAAACCTGCTTCTAAAAACATATCACAAAAACGTATTTTTCCCAAACACACCTCAAAATAACTAAGTATACATATATCATAAAATTGCCATCCAAAAGCTCAATAATACTGAATAATTATAATTATAATATGTATTATACAAGCGAAATAGATGACATGCTCCCTACAGTAGAAGCCTCAATATCTCCACAAATTATCGTGTTCAAGGTTTAAATAGTTTTAAAATAACCATTAAAAGTCAAACAAATGGGGAAGGATGTACAGTAACCACAAGTTATATGCTGCACCAAGAATAAGTGAGAAATCTGGATGCAAGTGGATTCTCATGAAAATGCCACATATATATCACTTATATGTTTTCATTCTTTTTTGTGCTTGATCAGAGTCTTCTCCACTGCCTGCATCTCTAAAATGTGCAATTGTTTGATTGTTTGAAGAAGGGTTGTCATGATGCTGCATAACACAAATAAAAGAGGATCAGCATACACACTAAGTACTTGAAATTTGGCATATTCACTTAAACTTTCATCAAATAAATCATTCAGAAGCATATCATCAAAGAACCCACCTATTTTTAATTTCAAATATTAAAACTCTAACATTAATGCTCCTCTGTTACATCCTGAGCACAGCAAAATGGGAAGGTAATTGATAGGGTTCAACCAGAAATTAGAAAACAAGAATCGAATGAAAAGACACTGTTTATTGAGACCTTCCTTCTGGATCAATGCGATTCAGAAGTATGAACAATACAATGGGGTAGTTCAATAGTCCCCAAACACTCTCCCAAAACTGACTTACAACAATGATACCTCTCTATTCTCTCACCCACCAACTTATTACAGCGGTACAGTTAGTTACAAATGTCATCTCATTTGTTAGTTACATTTCACTCTATAATTTCCCCCCAATTCTCCTCACATAGACCTTTTTAACTAAAGGTCTCCTATCAGCAATCTTGATAGAATAATGACTCTCTTCATAGCTGAGTTTATATTTGAGTTATAACTATAGTACATAGGATTATAATGGTAGTCTAAGATTAAACATGACAATGACCATGGAAGATCAAATATAGAAGCAAGTTTGACCACTACCTTGAGCCACAAATAAGATTCAGATTACTTTTGTCTAAAGAAATAGTATAACAAATTCTTTTTCCAATACGTGATCGTCAAACTTATAAGGTCTTAAAATTAATTCTAATTACAAATTAATGATATCAAAATCATAATTCAATTACACTAATGGTTGAAAATCTAGGTAATAAAAATCAGACATCAATAATATTTGTCAAATCAATCCCATAAATTCATCTAAAATGTCTGGGACGAAGTATGATATTCTGTTTATAACATTTCTATATAGGTAGCGTATCAAAATCTTCTTAGGGTGTGTTTGGAAACCTGTTCCAGCAGTGTTGAACGGAAAAATCTCACATTCCAATGCAAAAAAGTAGGAGGGAGGATGATGGATTGGCATTACATTGGATAGAACGGGAATGCAAACAAGCACTTAGACATATTGCAATAAAAAGTCACTATATATACCTTGAGAGAAGAGGTCCCACAATTCAGTCCTTTGTTTGCCCGTTTCCCAAGATTAATCTGAACTGATATACTAGCCTGAGACAGATCTAAACCAGCACTTTGTAGCGCTTGAGTTAGATTATTCAACAACCTGTTCATCAAATGGTTTAATACTTGTTATTAAAGATGAAGACTTCAAAAAAAGAAAAAGAAAAAAGCTAGAACAATATTCTAATTGATATTTAGCATAGAGATATCCATCCAAAACCATTTGAAGAAGCGTCTAGAGGGTCCCAAATGGTACTGCTGGGTGTCAATAGGAGTAATAACATTCTGAAACCAGCTTACACTCATTTACTCAAGACCATTAGAAACCTTTAAAACAAAACAAGCAACATCACGGCAACAATGACCATCAATTTAGGCAAATGCCAACTTATTTGAATTCTTATAAATTGAATAACAGATTGTTTCAGAATGTCAACCATATTTCACACTTTTAAGACAGTAAATAAAGGAGTAATGTGATCCCCAGCTGTCCAACATTTTGTTGATGCATGCCATGAATTAGTGATCCATAATCTACACAATACACTGACCAAGAACCTAATTCAACACCCATCAGGTAGCATAAGAATTGGGGGAACAAATGCTATTTAGCTAATTCCTAAGGAGCTAATAGTGGTCTTGAAATGTTACCTTTTTCCCTTTTCTATTTTTTTTTCAAAAAAAAAAGTAAATACCCATCAATTTGGTAATCTCTCACTCCCCTCAACAACAAGGAAGAAAGCACCAACTTGAGTTCTCTTCTCCATATGAACGTATACAAGAGAATGAAGGAAATGTAAGTTATGTAACAAACAGGGAACATAAATCAACATACATGTTGCCTTACAATTGTCAAACATCACAACATTATTGAAATCTTTGTGAAAATCTAATATTAGATTTTTTAAAACGGACAAATTTAAAAGAAAAAACAGGCATCATTAGATTTATAAAACCATAACAAGAAGAAAGTTCTTTAAAAAACTAAATAAATAAATAAAAAGAGTGTATCAATTATCAAACATCCATATCAAACAAAGCCATACAATCTTTCAGAAATAAAAAATAACAACAACAATAAACTTTAAGCAATTACCCACCCTTGGGAGTATGCACTTGAGATGCTAATTGTCCCTCCTTCAACCGAGAGTTCATCCTGTTGATTCTGTGGTTCACTAGTTGTTGGGCATTCAGTTGATTGTGCATTAGAAACAGTTCCCTGAAGAGGATGTGCAAGTACGCCATCACTTCTGACAGGAACAGACATGTTTGCATGCATAGCAAGGGGAAGAGGTATTCCCTTGCTTACTAAATCAGGTTGCCTCTCAGCCGTTTTGTTGACAATATCCCTGCTCTGATCAGGATCTATTGTATTCTGGGAGCCATTAAGCATAGTTGGAGAGATACTAACATTGCTTTCATCAAACTTTCCAGGAAAAGGTGATACTGGACCCAAACCATTCTTTACAGCCGTGGGTTGACCGGCAAAGCTCTGGACACGCCAATGACTATTTCTCTGTATTATTACAGTGAGTAAGCAAGCTAATATGATAAAAAATTTAACCAATGAAATATGTTGATCATCATACAATACATATTACTCTATATTATCAGTTAAGTACTAATGTTGATAAGTTCAACCAAAAGCAACAGAGTTAAACAAATTGGCTGACAACATAGGAACCTTTTTGGGATAAAGAAAAAATCTAGCAACACACTTTCTAATCCATTCTTGTGAACACACTCTACCATTGGTTGAAATTTGTTGGAAATCACAATTTTTTTAATGTCTCACTTCTTGTAATGAGTCCCTCTCTTTATTTTGTAGTTTTTAACTAATATAAAATCTGTGTTAGAGAGTGTGTTGTAGCACTCCTCTATGATAAAACACTATTCTTAGAATTTTGGGTTTGGGCCTATCCAATCACAAATGCCTATCTCTGATAATTTTCATTTCATCCAGGTGCTCACATGTCAACGTATTTACATTTTGCAATAATGGCTTTGCCTAACTTCATGTCAGAATTTTTGTATGCTAAACAAAGCATTTTGATATTGTTTTTGGAAAACCAGTATTATAGAATAAGGGATTTGCATACAGTTAAAGCAAAAGATCCTAAAAACATTATGGTTTTTCTAATTTACCCATGGCATCAACTTCGAGGGTTCTTGACCCCAACCTTGATATGAACCTTCATACTTTTGTACCTTCTCCTGTAAGTACTGAACATACTCTATCACCTGCAAAGAAACATGACAGATTGACAGGTTGTTAGATATATTCTCAATCAATTTAAACAAGAAAAATATAATTATTTCTCACTTTACAAAATGTACCTCTAATAAAAATGATGCCGTGTCCCTCTTTTGATCACTATGAGGTATGAGATCCCTCAATATCTGGAATCTGGAGAAAGGGTTACCAATCATCAAAACTCCAACTGAATGCACTAAAATTTCAAGCTCTCTAAATTAATTAAAAAATATATAGGACCTCATAAATCCATTATAAACTTATCATGTGGCATTTAATACTTCAGACTTCAATATCAAAAGGTTTTTTTTTATCTAAAAAGGATAAAAGATAATAGAAGAGCCTTACAAGAAATTGACTTTCAAGATTTTAACATTCTTTACAACAAATTTTAAGTAATCATTAACATGAATATTGCTTACAACCAATTCTGCAGCAGGAGTTAAAACAAAGATAAAATTGAAGCAATGAAGTGAAAAGATCCACAGCAAGGTAAAACTGCCGACGAATCTATCCACCTTTACACTCACCATCCATTAAATAATTGTACTAAAGAGAACCACCAAATTATTTCAATTTCAAACCATCCAGAACCAATAATAAGCTAGACTTAATTTCTCAGTTTACTTTCAAGAAACTTACACTAGTACACTCAATGCACTACAGCACTAGTCTTATCAATAAGAGTTGCTCATATGCCATACCTCTCATTTATCTTGCTCCTTCTCCGCTGCTCAGTCACAGAATGTTTCGATCTTATCGCACTAGCCTTATCGATGGCTTTTCCATCTGCTATAACAACAAGAACTCTAAATTCATTCAAACATCAACTTTAGATCGCTAATGAATCCAACCCCACATTTCAACGCTTAACAAAAGCCTTCCCCCCATAATCAAATTCACCAAATTCAAGATATCTAAAAAAAAAAGTGGTTTTTTTTATATATAAAAAAGAACGCACACATCAGTAGATTTAAAAAACAATTTATAACATTAAAAAAAAAAAAAAAACCAGGAAGCACTCAGACAACCTCGAACAATACAAAGCAACACCCTATAATTGGATCTAACAATAACGTAGGAATGAAATATAATCACACAAACATGGTTTTTTTTTCAATGAAAATTAAGAAGGTACCTTTATTGGTGTTAGGGGCAGAGGAAGTGCCCTGTTTCTTGGAAGAACCAAACTCTTCTTCCTCGTACTCATCCTCTTCCTGACTCCCTTTCCCCGCTCTCATTGTTCTAAGAAAAGGGTATCACTGAGCACTTCTGAATCACGAAAAAGAAGAGAACTTTGAGGGAAACAGGGATACCCAGATGGGGAATTGAGAAGAGAGAGGAGAAAGGTGAATTGGGTCGGGTGAGATTTTGAGAAGGGTGTTCGCCGGCGGCGGCGTTAGAGGTGGCAGTGGGTGTTTTCCGGCGAGTCACCACCACCGGAGAGAGAAGGAGGAGGAGGAGGGATAGCATGTGGCTGACCCCATGCGTGTCTCGTGAGCCTTCTTCATTTGGCAATAAAACCCCTTCTTTCGTATTCTCACTTCTTTCTTAATCATTTTCGAGTCTTTACCTGAATGTTAATCATTTTGGTCCATGTTAATGTTAGGCATTGAGAAGGCATCACTGTCACCACCATTATTATTATTAGGGGAGTCCATATTTCTCTAAATTTTTTAAATAATAAAAAAATAAAAATTAAATACAATCAATAAAAAAAGTGATAGAATAAAAAATTAATAATATAAAAGTAGTGAGAAGTTAATCGAAGTTAAAAGAAAATTTTAAAATTTAAGAAATAGGATTAATTATTATTATTACTCTAATATTGTTAAGAATAAGAATAAAATGGTTTAAAAATTGTGGAGACAAAAAAAATCACAAAAAGTTATATCTCCTTTGTAGAAAGTTATATCTCCTTCATATATTGATATATAAATTATTATTATTATTATTATTATTATTATTATATGTTTTTTGAAAGAAAAAAATTATATTATTATTCAATCACAAATTAATATAAATAATAATTTATGTTAAATTTTAAAGAATTTAATGTCTATCGATTAGTCTTACTCCATCATTCAATCACAAAATATTATTAAGATAATTATTTTAAAATTTAACAAATTTATCATACATGTTCTGATTGGATAATTGGATAATTTATTTTTTTTACACCAATAGTCCATATCCCTTTTGTCAATTTTGAATTGCTCTCATCTATATTATTATATAGGCTTAATTGCAACTTTGATGAATAGGAATTTTTTGTTTTGATGATTAATATTTTTTAAATGTTTGTAATGCAAAACTTAAAATTTTATTTTTAAATAATATTTGAATAATTTTGAAAATATTAGTTTTAATTATGTGATATTGTTGAAGTTTTGAATTAGTTAGTCTTATTGTGACTTAAATTAAATATTATTTATCAATATTATGAGATTTGCTTATAATTACTATTATTATAATTTAATTTTTATTTACTTGTTATATTTTAAAGTTATTAATCTATAATTGCTTTATCAATAAAATTTATTTATAAAAGATTCTTATATGATCAAAATTTTATATTTTATAATTTAATTGATATAAATATAATTTATCTACAAAAATTATTGATATGCGTTACCCTTTTTTAATATTATTTCATGTTGTTTCTCATATGTTCCTATTTTTATTAAATTAAAGAATACAATATTATTAAAAATAGTAATTATATTATTACTGCATACTCTATAGATTTTTATATCTATAATACATAATGAATAATTAGTATGAAAATTTATCTATTATTTTATTTTAAAATATTGCTATAAAATTAAATAAATATCTATATATTAATTCATATTATCCATAAAATATTTTAATAATTAAAATATAAATTATACTTTTTATAAACATAATAATTTGTTTCTTAATATATATATATATATATATATATATATATATATATATATGCATCCTTAGTTATTAATTAAAATAAATATCATTGTTTATTTTAAATTTAACTACATATTCATAAAATTAGTACTTTCAATTATTATTTTCGATAAAATATACTTTATATTAACCAATTTAAAAATGTTAATAAAGTTGAGAATAATTAGAACAACCATTGGATATTATTATTCTAACATAAAAGAGATAGTTATTATAATTTATGGATATATATATATATATATATATATATATATATATATATAATTATTCTAATATTTCTTATTACTAGCCGTCTTTTAGTTTATGAAAATTTCATTTGTAAATTATACCAAAAACTTTAAACTATCAAAAGTATATTTCTAAATATTTTTTTTAAGAAAATACATAAATTTTGTTTTATAAATCCAATATTTTTTTATACACCCTTTATAAAAAAAAATAGAAAATCGAAAGATTATGTAACATAATGCATTTTGTTGTGCTCGTGATATCTAAGGAAGGAAGGATTGAGACTGATTTTGATGAGCTAGCAAATGGTGGTGGTCCTTCCTTGGTTGAGTGGTGCCCGATATAGGTTAGCTTTAATATGATCCTTCCTTCCCTCATAAATTTTTGGTTTGTATATACATAAATCCCATGGTTTCACTTTCATAGTTTTTAAAACCAAACTGATCTCACACAACCTGTTGCTTGCAGTATATATGATGGTGTCCACATTGTTTGTGCCTCATAGAGATGCTACATGAATTCTACTAAGACGCTGAATCAAAATTAGGAGAAATTATTGTATAACGCAGAACTTTATATGTTTATAATCTTGGTTAATTTTTTCGTTACACGAAACCAATTGGATTTTTTTACTATTTTTTATAAATTGAAAAACTTAACTATATCTTTATGTGAAATTTTGACCATGATTAATTATTAGGTAAATAAGTTTTTTTTAGTAACTTCTAATATTTTTTTCAGTTAGTTTTTAATTTTTTACTAATTGAAAATTTTGATTAATTATTAGGTAAATAATTTTTTTAGTAACTTCTAATATTTTTTAAAAAGCTACTTCAAGTTACACTTTTTAAAACACTTTTAACTTCTAATTGCTAATTTTTTTATATTTTTTATTTTTATTTTCAATACATTTATCCAATTTTCATATTATCTTTTTTTAAATAAATTATAATTTTATTATTTTTTTATCATTTTACATTTTTCAGTTAATTTTACTAAATACTTAAATTTAATAAACTAATTTTTTAATTTCTGATTACCAACTTTCACCTTTCAACTAAATTTTTAATTAATTTTATTTAACATAATAAACAGACTTAAGATTAGGTTCTGGACTATACAATATTTTCTTAAGATTAGATGACAAACAAAAGTAGCAATGCCAATAGGAAAACAACATGAATGAGGTCAATTATGCTCAAGAAAAGAGCGAGGGAGAGATGTCAGAGAATCACTCAGAGAGAGAGATGCAAACCTATCCTAAGATAATAGCACACTGCATAAGGAAACAAATAGTGATGGATGGACTATAATATAATGTGGCTTAAGTTCAGGATTAAAGGGAGCTCAAAATTCAAATAAATTTGGCATTAGAATTGAATTCTGAAGGACATGCAATGGGTGAAAACCGAAGAGTGACATGACAACTCCTTTGAATCATATGATTCATGTGGACCATTGCTACAGGACCCCTGAAAATCTAGCTAAGCAGATGACATAAAAAGTAAATGCAGACATCACCTAATAAGAAAATTAATAAAGTAAATGCAGATTATTTTAAATTAATTAAATATCTCAGGTTTAAGTTATAGATATATAATTATATTATATATTCAAAAGAATAATTTTATTTTCAAAACAATTTTACTTCACTCAAATATGATTACCTTTAATAAAATATATATGTATTCTAGAAAAAAAAATTATAATAGTTGGCTAACCTAATAAGTCTCACGTGAGTATACAGAAGATCAATGATGGGGGCCCAAAAAAGGCTACGAGAGATTTGAAGGTTTCCCTCGTGAAGCACTCAAACAAACAACTGCCAATCATAAAAGACGTTCATTAGGTGCTAGGTTTTAGAGACCACAAAATAATGAACTGAAGTACATTTCAAAAATCCACTTTAATTTCAGCTTGTGGCCAAAGATGAAAAGCGACAAAAATGAATCCGGAGGGTAATGTTGGTTTTGTTGTACAAGGAATTTGCATGGCTAGCAAAGGAAACCACGGAGTTGAGTTTAGAACAGAAACTCAAGTAAACTCAAGCAACAAAGCAATATGAGTTATTTTTTATACTAGAGAGATTTCACTATAATTTGCTAGAATGTTTCATTGAGGTGCATGCTATGAAAAAAAAAAAAGGTTGCCGATATGCTAAGAGCTTAGACCAATATTTCGAACATGTTATCCCCGGATAAGCGATTATGGAATTTGTTGTATTATTTACTTTTCTTTTATTGACAAATATTAATTATTAGTGAAAAAAACTTGAACTCATGACCTTTCAATTTTTCCTTTTTCCTATAAGAACCAAATCAATTAAGCGCAAGAACACTCAAGTGACATCTCTAGATGCATGCTAAATTCGCACCGTAAACCATTTTCTGTTACAATTATATATGGACCCTTACTCTCATGCTATTAGGATTCTACTAGAGTCAAGATATATAAACATCCATTGTTTGCTTGAGGATAAAATTTTATATTTTGAATTTGGCTTTTCAGAATTCAATGGATGTGCAGGAAACAGGACTCTTTGCTTGAACTTGGTAAAGTTGGTTGAAATACTTTAACTGTAGTTGTACTTAAAAAGGGTGTTAGGCAGGCCATCATTCAAGGCCTTGGGACCTGATGGGTTCTAACTAATCACTCCTTTTCAAGTAGTATTGGGATGTGATTGAAAATGATTTTTCGAGACTCGGTTATGGGCAAAAGCATAGTTCGGTGTCATTTTAAAAACTATTTACTAAAAGGGGTTGTTTTGAAACTATTTATCGAGGGGGTCTATTTTTATTTGTATTGCGCCAAATAGGGGTGCAACTCAACCGGAAGCTGACACGTGGCATGAATTTGTTGTGCCAAAAACTTTGCGCAATGAGTTGCTACACATGCAGTGGCGCAATCACTTTTAATCAGCATAGGTGCAGGGTAGGGACGCAGGTGCTGCACAGGATGCACAGGAAGCTAGTTGCATGTGAGGTGTGTTGCGCCAAACCTCATGTAGCAATACTCATTCCTCATTTATAAAGTGGAAATGCATGTCATTTGCTCACTTCTTCACTTACGACAGACACTCTTCAGCAGCTTCCTTCTTCCTTCTTTCCGGTAAGTAATTTTTACTCCCTTTCATCCCAAACTTGCTCTCTCTCTTGTAGTTTGATATGTCTTTCATAATAATTTTAGTTCATATTTTTTATTATTACTAATCACAATTACATATATTAAAATAGGTGATATTATTTTCAATTTTTTTATTGTTAGATATAATACTAACGTTATAAAATTAAAAGTTAAATATAATTTTACCTTGTGACATGCATGATTCCCCATAACACGTTTTTAGTTTTTTTTTTTAATTTTATTTCATTTCTAGAGAGGCTAGGGAAAATTACATTTGTGTCTCTATAGTTTTTATAAAATAAAATACAATAAAAGAGAAAGATAAATAGAAAATGCGAAGAAAAAAAGTGATAAAAAGAGAGTAGTGGACAGTGTTCAATATGGTATGTGAACCACGTGAAATTTGTAGATTTCATGAACAAGTCACTGAGGTAAGAAAAGAGTTCTAGTCTCGGGATTTGATGAAAAAAGTTTTGTATTATTTCAACCTTAGCTTCTAAAGTAACAAACCTAAAGAAATAACATTTGTATGTAGGTAAGAGTTTTATGTCAATAAATTATCCGTTTCAAGATTTATACAACATCAAATGGTCCAAATAGTTAATTAGTTGCTATTTATTTTTAAAATTATTTGGTACAATTGCCCTCATATAAAAAGGGCATGGGATGTCATAATTTCGATTTGTGCAGCAAACAACATATTTTTGTGATTTTGATTCAACAACTTTAAAAGTTTGGTGCACCTTCATAACATACTGTTGGAGTGCATTTTTTACTGCATTTTTGCTTTCAAATTTCATGCCAACAAATAATTCTTGGCCAATATTGAAGGTTGATCCCATATCGAAACCACGAATGTCTTCTTCATCCGGATGACTCCAATTAATGTTACTATAATAAGAAGCAGATTCCCAAAATGCAGTTCCACTTCCACCTGCAAATAAATCTTAATATACGGTTTTTTCTCAAAAGTATTTATGAATTAAATATAAGATTAAAATATTATAAGATTACAATATTATTTAATTAAATATACCTTCTTCATTTGTGTCAGATATATCATCGATATCTTCCTTCTCATCCAACGAGTCCTTAACATATGAATTAGATATCATGTAATCATCATCGTCAGAATCATCATCTAAATTTATTGTAAATCTTTGAACTTTTGATTCATTGCCAGCTATATTATTCCCACATGATAATAGTGAATTTGCCACATTCAACGTAGAAGCACCGGCAACATCTACTTCAACGCACAATTCAATGGCACACATTTCTTGTTGTTGTTGAAAACTTTCAATCAGTGTTTCAACATCTTCATCGTCATAAATTTGCAATGCAATATATTTACCTGCAACTAAAAATCGACAAATCATAGTAGATATACTTTCATTTTTATCTAATTTTACCTTATCACGAATTCTTTTTTTTAACCCATCAAAAGTTACACCACGTTTAATTTGAATAGCCTTCTTAGGGCCTTCAAATCTGATGCCATCGTCACTTTAAAATATTCTTCCATTCAAATAAATCAAAACAATAATCGAAGAACTCATTTTTATAATAAAACCTACAAAATAAATCAATAATGTCATCAATAATTTTCATTAACTATAATAACATAAAAAAAATAATACAAATTAATAAATATATTACCGATTTTCACCCTACAAAAGAAAGATCAACAAAGTTGTAATATAGAGAGAAAGAAAATGGGAGAGATGTGGAATTGTACCAAAGAAAGAAAATTGGAGAGATGCACAAATGTAGCAGAAAGTGTGTATCGTTTATATAGGCATGTATTGCACCGGTAGTAATGACGCAATACGTTGTACTTAGCTAATTTAAGCAAAGGGTCGCTCCAACTGACATGCCACAACACCTTTTTAGCTGGTCACGCGCTGCCCAAAGTAGTCAAGCCTGTCTAAAAGTGGTTGCGTCACTGCATGTGTAGCAACTCATTGCACAAAGTTTTTAGCACAACAAATTTATGCCACTTGTCAGTCCCCAGTTGAGTTGCGCCCCTGCCTTTGAGGCAATACAAATAAAAACAGACCCCCCCCCCCCTCGATAAATAGTTTCAAAATAGCCTCCTTTTGATAAATAGTTTTTAAAAAGACACCAAACTGGTGCGTTTGCCCTCGGTTATGATGCATTCTTTGAAAGATGTTTTTTTATTAATAAATATTAATTATTAATTTATTAATTTTTATTAGAAAAAGAGATTAAATTCATGATTTTTCTTTTCTTTTTTTCTTAATTACTCTAACAATTTTTTAACTCGTTCATGATGCATTCTTTGGAAGATTAATAGCTTGTTTTGATGTCAAACTCATGGAGACCCCCCTTTGTTCTTATTTCCATGTTTGAGCTACCACTCATTAGAAGAACTTTCACCCCATCAATCTTTGCAAATGTTGCTTATAAGAAAATCACGAAAGTCCTTTTCTTAAAGACTTGGCCTATGTTTGGAAACATTTTTTAAAAACAATTTTGTCATCCTCTAAACGTACGTTGAGTCTCAAAGTTAATTAGAAAAGGGATTATTTTTGCTAACTCATGTTTAAGGTGTTCCAAACGGACACCCAAAGGTACGTTTGATTATATAGTTCTCTTTAAAGGAGCTTCATTATGCTCAAGGGTACATAATGTCATAGGATTAAATAGAATTGTACGTAGAAGGGTGTGATTGTGTTCATAATGAATTTTAATTTGTGTCAATTGAAACTTCATATTTTATGTATTTTTGTTCTTTTTTGTAAGTTTTTTTTTCAATTTTTGTTCCCATAAAATTAATTATCTTAAATTCTTTTTTAGTTTTTGATATTTACATGACATGTGATGTCATCTTTTGTTGACGTGATAAATGATGATATTATTTTTTTTTTACAATAAATGATGACAAAGATTTAAATTAAAACCTTTTAAAAATGTTACAAACTAAAACTAAAAAAAAACTTACAAAGATTAAAAGTAAAAAAGTGTTAAAACTAAAATCTCATTTAACTCTTTTCCTAATTTCTTATAATTTGTAAAAATTAAATTAAAAATTACTATTTACAAAATTATATTTAAAGAGTAACTTTGTGATTTGAACACAAATTATATCTTATCATGTCATAATCTTATATGTGCAAATACAAAATAGGATAACATAATAATATTATTTGATGTACCAAATATTGAATTACATTGAAGTTTATTTTCCTCTTATCATTTTTTTCTTATCATGTTTGCATACCTTGACGATCAACAAGTCTTGAGGTTCTTCTTTGGTAATTAAAGGATTAGTAGCCAAGCAATTGGGACTAGTTATATCAGCGTATTCGAACATTGATTCAATTTGTGAGTGTGAGATAAGTGTTGCAAAAATTGTGATCTAGGAGCGAAGGAATAAAAGATCTTGAGCTACGTTTTTTACCTTGATTTGATTTGTTGTGTTATTCTTGAGTCTTTGCATCTTTTCAAAGTTCACGTGTCTTTTGTCAGATTTTTTTTTCTCACTAACAACAAACTCGTGACCATCTTTCCAACACACAATTCGCTTTATTGAACATGACATTTTGCCACTAAAGTTTCAAGTGCAAGAGAGTTTTGATAAAAACAAAGGCAATGACAAAAAGAATCCAAAAAAGTTCAAGACAAAAAAACAAATAAATTATGTGAAAGTCAAAGGGAAAAGTTTCTGTAAAGACTAGTGTCCAAGACTTGGGAAAAAATTCAAAAAAGAATAAGAAAACTGAACTGACCACAAGATAAAATGGAGTCCGAAGGCTGTCTCCACCATTTCAGAGTTGGGCCAAAAAGTTTGGGTTTAATCTGTTACACTTATTCGAGGCAAGGCTATTGCTTCCTGCACCTCCAAATTACATTTCGGAATACACCCCATTTTTAACTTTGGAAATGACCAATTCAGAAGGTAAAAAAAAAACCATTTCAAAAGGATACAGGAAGTAACTTGAAGGTAACAGGAATCAACAGCCTTGATTTAATATCTAGATTTAAAAAAAAAATACTTTTTTGGGTTAGTATAATTGAGATTCCAATATGAATATCAACTAATTTGCGGTTGGACTGGGTTAATTGACAAGGTATAAATGCGGGCCTAATTTTGAGATAATAAGACAACAATAACAAAAATTAAAATACAAAAATATAAAAATAATACAATGAAAATTAATAATAATGCATTTAATTGTTCATGTGCATGGCTTGAACTAATGCTTTGTTTAATAAATTTTTCACTGCCTCATTCGATTATTCTTTTAGAAATAAATAATTAATTGCCGATCTTGAATTTACTTTATCATAATATTTATTTAAGCATTTAGGATTTTATATTAAAAGAATTGATTTAGATGTAACGTCCGGTAATCTTATCTTATGTTTTATACATTGGAACACTTGACTTCTAATCGCATAATAATCTCAAACTTTTTTATCTAATCATTTTTATAATTAATTTATCAATTTACTTTATTAACTTCATTTTTTTTAAGTTGAGATATCTAAGTTGGGACAAATTGGTGATTCAAAATATTTTATTTATTTATCCATTTTCATTTATTATTTATTTATTAGTAGTGAGTTTTACGCAAATGAAAGTGATTCAACGCTTCCTGTGTAATGCATTATTAATCACATGTTTTAATTTCAGACATTTAAATTGTGGCAGTTTAATGATCTTAAGTCCATGTACCTTTTTTTCACCAGAAGTCCATGTACCTTTTAATCAATTTAATTCACAATTAATTTATGAAGAAATACACAACCCTAATTTCTCCACTGTATTTATGAGATTTTTTTCCCCCTAAATATATCTTCTTTCTTACTTTTTTTTCAATTTAGATTACTTTCTAATTTAATTCCCAATACATATTATTTGAGACTTTCTCACTTTTTTTATTTTTTTTAATTTAAAATATTATAAAAAATATATATTATATTATAAATTTTTTTAATTGGTTTTAAAATTACTTATTTATTAAATTAAATTTTATTTTTTTATTTTTTAAAGAAAAAATATACCGATAAAAAAATAAAAAATTGGATAAAATTAGAGTATAATTTTTTAGTTACTTTGTATATACTTTTGTAGTTAAATTTATGTGCGGTTGATATTTATTTTGTTATGTTCATTAATTAAAAAAAATAAGAAAATTAGTTAGTAGTACTAAAATAAACTAAAAAACACAATAAAAAAATAATTGATACATCTATTTTATACAATAGATATAAATTTCAAAGAGTAGTAACTATTATATTGAAAATATCTTTAAAAATATTTATTGAAAATATATTTAAAAATATCTTTAAATAAAAATATATTGAAAATATGTTTAAAAATATTTATTTAGCAGTTATTTTTTGCTCAAGTGATAAGAATTGATATTTTTATTATTTATGACTTATAAATATAAAAAAAAAGATTAAAATATCTAAAAGATACTGATAACTGCTAAATATATGAGCTATTTTTTATAATGAAAATATATTTAAAGATATTTAATTAACAATTATATTGAAAGAGTCGTCTTGTCTCAACTCGCATCCTTACTAAGATGGACTAACATATCTCTATCTTAAGTTTTTTTCCTTAACCAAGTATAGTTGTTTAAGTATTTTATTGATAATGCAATATAATGTTCTTATGTAAATAAGTTGTTAAACAAAAAGTCTTCTCATTTTTAATTAAATCTAATGACATAAACAAACTAATTATATTTTGTAATATAATTATATTAAAAATAATTATATTACAAAATTTAGATTTTAAATAAAAATATTCACCTAAAAAATATGTTAAGTAAATTAAATAATAAAACAAAAATAATTATATTTAATAATATCATTTTCTTTAAAAAAATTAAAAAAACAAAATTATAAAATTTAATTTAATAAATAAGTAATTTTAAAACCAATTAAAAAAATTATATAATATAATATTTATATTTTATAATATTTTAAATTAAGAAAGAAAATAAAAAAGAGAGAGAAAATCTCAAATAGTGTATATTGAGAATTAAATTGCAAAGTATTGTAGATTGAAAAAAGTAGAAAAAAGAAGGTGTATTTACTGGAAAAAAACCTACTTATTGTCATGTAAAACAAAATTAAAAAATATTTATGTTTGTTTTATTTAGTTTCTTATTTTATTTAGGATTGAATAAATATTGAAAATTCATTAATATTTTACACATTTAACTAAAGGTAACTATTTTTTAATAAATATATTACAAGTGGAGTGAAATTTAATTTCAACCTTTCCATATGCACAGTTAAACTCCCACAATATCTTACTAAAAAAAGAATTAAATATATTTTCCATGGAGTATATCTGTTTTGAAGATTGTTATCTAATTTTTTTATTTATTTTGTTAGGTGATAGTTTCATACTTTTATTTTTGATAAGTTAATTTTTTTTTTAGTTAAGTGATAATCTAACAACATCAAAATATTATAATATTATATCATGTCACATCATTACCTCATTTAATGATTCTTTTATAAATAAATAATTAATTGTCAATCTTAAATTTATTTTATTATATTATTTATTTATGCATTTACGAGTTTATATAAAAATAGTTGATTTAGATGTGAGGTCTTGTTAATCTTATGTTTTAATGTTTTATACATTGGAACACTTGACTTGTTTGTAATCGCATAATAATCTCAAACTTTAGTATCCAATAATTTTTTATAATTAATTTATCAATTTATTTTATACAAACAGGAGAGAGATGTGTGACCCCTTATTAACTTAATTTTATAAGTTGAGATATCTAAAGCTATTGACGAATGTAGGACGCAAATGAGGCTTCTCAGGAATTCTAGGGATGCAGCCTCAGTTGAACAGTTTAAACACTGCCAAGAAAAGTTAGGGACACTTCTTCTTCAAGAGGAGTGTTTCTGGTTAAGGGATGGGGATTTCAACACTCGCTATTTCTACGCGGTACCTGGTGGGGGATCTTCTCTCTCCTAAGGATAATTGTTTTTCCTATCTTATTTTGTGAGTAATTATTTTATTTTTTCTTTAGAATTTTTTATGCATAATTATTCTTTTTGTCAATAAATTATATAAATTGATTTTAGAAACCTAAAAAGATAATTTTTAATGTTTTTATATAAATTTAAATGCTAAAAGAGCAAATTTTAATTATCAAAGAATGAAGAGTGACTGACATGATATCGTCATAGCTAAATATGCTTTCATCATAGCAAAATAAGACTCTTGATGAGTTGAAGCGGACAGGAATTTGTCTCATGCACTTTGTTACAACAAATCTATAAAATTGAAGATGTTGGAGTTAAGAGAAACTCGCAATAGCGAGTCATCCGTTTGCCCAAGAGGACAAGGCTCAAAAGCATGAAAAATAAGTACATAAGTATTTAATCTATAAGTGTAATTTGGCTGTAGCAAAATCCTCTTATGCACACAAAAAATGTAATCTCAACTCTATTATCTAAATAAGCTTTTTAAAAAATTTGAATTTAACATTTTTACTGAATGAGTTAGGTCAGGGTAGGTCTTAAATAGACCAGTCAAAGGCTCCCTGACACCCCGACCTACTTCCACCTTTATCTCCAGCCCAAATTTTTGCTTGCCGTGCATAACTCACTGAATCAAGAGAATTTTGCATATAGAGAAAATCAAACACAAATTTTCTTACTAAATAATTTTTAATCCAAATGTAAATATAATAAGATTTTACATTATTGCATCAATCCTATGAATTTCATGATGCAGGTGATACCAGTTTGTAAATCATTTAATTAAATGTGTCTTGAGGGACAGTGGTTGTATATATAACAATTAATAAGTTTCAGAGTTTTTCAATCAATTTCATTTTGATATTTGTTTTATATATGTTATGCAATTTATTTACTAATTGATGCCAATTTATTTCAAAAGAGTCAAAACTACAAATTGATGGTTTTTTTTAAAGGTACAAATTGATGTTAAACACATATTGAATATGTTTGTAATCACTTAGATGAGTGACAATGGTCGGTCATTAATTTTATCTTTTTTTTTCAAAAGTCATTAACTTTACATATTTGTCAATGTAATTTGAAATTAAATAAATAATATTAAATAAAATATGATATTTTCATTCATTTATTTTTCTTAAATTTGTGATTTTGTATATGTTTTTTAATTATTTAATTGTTGATAAGCTTAATTTATATAAATAAAAATTAAAAAGGTGGATAATCAATATTTGGAATTGCTCATAAAGATTAAAATTATTATTTTTTTAAAAGTGAGAGAGGAAATGTTTCAATTAAAATAATATAAAAATTAAAATTATAAATTTTTTATAGGTGAGAGACAAAATTTCCAAATTAAAAAATAAAAGAACAAAATCATAAATTTAAAAAAATAGAAAAAAAATATATTTCAACCTAAATTTTAAAATATGAACATTATTAACATTTTTATATAGTAAATTTATTATATATTAATAATATTAATATATCTCTTGCAAATGCACGGATTATTATACTAGTTATAAGAAAATGGAATTGATATATACTTATTACACGCATCTTAATTAGACACACCTTAATTTGTTATTATGAATAAAATAAATAAAAATGAAATTGATTGCATTTAATAGAAAATAATAAAATAAATAAAAATTCATTTGATTGCATTTAATAGATAAATGAGATAGCGAGATAGATTTCTAGAATGTATTTTTATTAACCAATAAGTATTCTGAAAATGAGTTTTCGGATTGTATTTAACGCATCTCGAAAGCTATTTTTAGAAATGTTAAAATTTTAATGCATTTTGAACTTCACTTTCTGAAAACAGGGTCATGTATAGACATTTTGGGACCTAAGACGAAAATATTAAAGGAGATTTTTTTTACAAGAATTTTAAAGAGACTTAGTATATTATATAAAATATCAATTTTTATATTAATCTTCTAGCTTTTTTAACTGCAAAATCATTTATCAGAATTTTATAATCAAACAATTTTAACACTTCACTTTCAAGTAAAATAACTAACCCATTCAATCTATCTTATAAAAAATTACCATTACCTTTTTCATATATCTTTTCATTTGTTTCAAGAAAAGCATGATTATTTTTATAAAGATATTTGACTATAGCTATAATCCTAAGTAGAACCTTTTCCCAATGTTCCTTTTCTTTGTTAATTTGTTTTTGTATATGCTTATCAATTGTTTGTTTTGTTGTTAATCTCTTTTCTAGTTCAATCCACTTGGTCATATTAATTATATGTTCACGATTTGTTTCATGACTCTTAAGTTTGGAACCAAGATTCTTCCCATCTTTAGTCCCTTCATTTGCTAGTTGACTAACATTTGTTGAACCAAATAACTTACAACAAAAACAATACACTTTGTCTAAATCTTTAAAATAAACTAGCCATCTTCTATCATATTTTTTTCCATTTGACAGTGTTCGTTGATAACATGATGAATAGAAATATCTATTATTTTCATCTTTTGGATATTGAAAATTGTGATATCTGATAGGACCTTTTTCTATCATTAAATCTCTAAATTTTCCATCAATATTTTTCCATAATCCTGAGTCATAAATAGTTGTAGGTATTTCACTAGAAGTGTTATTATGCTCAACATTCCCTTCTACTCCTATTTCTAAAATATTGTCTTCTAGTTCTTGATTGAAATTATGACTATTTGTGTTGTCAATAGTTTTTATAGGTGGTTGTTCTATCACGTTTTCACCATTGTCAGTATCATCTCTAGGTGGTTGTTCTACACCGTTGTCAGTATTATCTATATGTGGTTGTTATATAACATTTTTCTCGTTCTCAGTATGATCTATCAGTGGTTGTTCTATCACATTTTCACCTATTGAACTTGCTTCTGCATCATTTTTATGAATAATAACAAATTTATCAAGGGCACCATGTTGAGATTCAATTAGCTTTTCAACTTTTCGTTTTTTCTTCAATTTTTCATAACCAGATTCATATTTTCTATTTGACATTTTCTTTTGTAAATAATCAAAAATAAAAAAATTAACTAAATATTAAAGAAATCTAAATAAACTAAACTCTAAAATAAATATAGAAAATTATGATCGATGAACAGAACGATAGAATCTGGAATTGGAAACAAATAGATATTTTGTTGTATAGAGTGTCAGACGCAAGTGTGCTACGTGATATGTGTTGTATTGTTGCATACCCAGAGTCATGCCCATGAAATGAATCGTTCCACCAATCACCGAGATGGAGATGAAAGGCTCCGTACGCGGGATGCCGGGATGTATGCGGTTTATAGGCGTTCAGAATCCAGACAATGTCAAATCCAGAGAGGTTGAGCCGCGGAAACAAAGTTTGATCAATAGACAATAAGTTTCATTCAAGGGAAGGAGAAGAATAGATTTTTTTATGAACAAGAAGATGAGGAGATGAAAAAACGTGAAGAATGGAGTCTGAAGTGTGAGATACGTTAGTTAGGGAATTGGGATGGATTAAAGGAAAGTTAATAGAGATTTACTTTTTTTGGGATAAATAAAATACTTTAAATGACATTAATTGTGATATTGGTTAATTTTTAAAAAGATGATATTGATTGACTAATTTTTAAGGAAGAGAGATATTCTAAATTATTTTATTTTGATCCGTTAAAATTTGTTAATAGTTAATAATAAAAAAATTTTAAGAGCCTAAAAGATTTTTCTTTTTTTGACCTAAGGCTGATACCTAATTTGCCTTGCATCTTGCATGGTTTTGTCTGAAAACATAACTGTGAAATATATTCAAATTCAAACTAGAACTAAAAATATTAAAAATAATAAATTAAAAGAGATAAAAAAGAATGCTCTTATCAAAGAATTGCTCTTAAAATTATTCTCATTAATAAATGACAGCTAAAAATGTTCCAATTAAAGATAGTTATTCTAATTTATATCTTAATACAAACTTTTATTCAACGAGAAACAAATCAAAAAAGTTAAAACACTTTCTACACCTATTTAGTAACATATTATAATTTGAAAGGATGAATTAAAATAAATGCAAGATAAAAAAAAATTGTCACATTTATTAATTAGTCTTTTTTTAGTAGACCATTCCACTTCATATGGTCTGAAAAAAAATTTTCCTTCAAGTACTTAACGCAATCCATGTGTTTAGTCTTCAATAAATTAAACTCTAGCAATCTCTACAAACTTAAGTTCTTTACATCAGAGATCCTTTCTTTATATCAGTTACAAATCTTTGGTCCGAAACTTCAACACTAATTATTTTTTTCATAACTTTCCCAAAGATGTATACTACAACAATTAATCAAACGTAACTCAAAGTATATTATCAACTAAGCTCAAGTGTATACCAACAAAGTATATCTAAATCAACCAAACCGCACCTTGTGAGGTGAGGAGAAATGCTTTGACGCAGCAACCATGGTGGCCACAGGTCCACCAGGTGCTGCACTTTTACCCGTCTTCACGTTTCCACCAAAAATGGACACAAATAAAGATTTAACTGTAGAGCATAACGAGCTATTATTCTCGCCCTTATTGACCATCTTGCTTCTGCAATTCAAACTGTCCTCGAGATCAAGCGGAGCTGAAGTGTTTACTATAAAATTTGTGTCAGATAATTTGATGGTAAATGATTTTTCAATGTTGAAACAGCTGAAAACACTAAAACTTCTTATTGATCGAGAATAGGATGTGCTAAATGTATGATAATTGTTGCTAATTGATTTCTTTGAATTGAGTTTATTTGTCTTTTATAATTAAAGTATCCGAAGTAATTAATTTCTTAATGATGTTGCTAAACTTGGCGACCAAGTTTGTTCATTCATTCAAATTGAACTAATAGAATATATGCCCTTGACTTTGCACCAAAAATAAAAGAATATTTGTCTAGACTTTGACTAGTCTCTACTCGTAGACGGGTGTCGGCGGATTTTTATTTTATTTTATTTTTTTGTTTGTAACATGTGCTACTTTTGCAAGCAAGATCATGGAAATTATGTACCAAAATACAGAATCAAACAAATGACGTTACAACCTAATACATCAATTTGCACTCCTCACTTGTTAATTGTTGGTTGGCTTTTCTAGCTTCATCCTTATCTTAGGCTTCTATTTGAACAAAAGACAAAAATTATTTAATTAGTTATTGAGTTTTTGGTTGGCTTTCTAACTTCATCCTTATCTTAGCCTTTTATGATTAAGAATACAAAGTAATTCTTTTACATTTTTATACTTGGTGAATTAGGTATGAAGAAGATTTCAAGGAGTTACCGGAAAAATGAGTTATTTTTACCCGTTTTCTGGCACATCATTTAGTCTAAATGAGAAGACCTAAACTCTATCTGCTTTGATGCATTGTAGCTGACTTAATGCTTTATAATGTTCATGTTTTTTCCTTGAAGAGTAATCTCAACCTGTGATTTTGTCATATATATGTATAGAGAGGGTGGACAATCCCAAAAGGAAATTATTTTATAAGAGAATAAGAAGATTAAATTTAAATTATATAATTAAACATGAATGGTCAAAATTTAATGTCACGAATCACTTAAAAAGTTATGTGAATTTCATGACACTAGTGAACCGGAGTACATATCCCCTTATCTATTCTCAAGCACCAAATCATACACAATATTGAATCATTTAGAATTTAAAAAAAAAAAACTACTACAATTCATTTTTATTAGTTTTCTTATGAGCTCTAAAAGGCCTCATGTTTTCAATCTCTCTACTGACTCTACATTTCAATCATTAATCCATAAACCATTGTGCTTTGAAGAAAGGTAGATTAAAAATCTCCATAATGACTTAATTAGCATAAAAACTCAGCTGCAGTAAATGTAGTGTTTTAAGCTAATGAAACAAGACCTAGCAGGGAGGTTTGAGCACCTTATAGTACAACCTAAAGTGTCGCACCTTATATGGAGTGCTATCGTTTGGAATATCTGGCAGCAAAGAAATGCTATATCTGGAGGTGCTGTTTGTGTTTTTTGTACTGCAGAGATGTATCTTCTCATATGCATCATTTGTTTGTATAGGTTAAGATTCAATCTCTTGGTCTGAGGGTTCATTCTAAGGTGTTTATACACTGTGATGGATATTGTTTTTGTAATTTCATGCGCACATCTTGTGCTATTATGAATATATGAGATTTATTGCTTAAAAAAAATAATGCAACGTAATGTAAGAATAGAAAATAATCTAAAGTTTCTTTTTCCTGTTTTCTGTATAATTTTTTTAAAAAAAAATAAAATAAAAACAACATAACGTTTTTGTAACTAAGAATAATAAAAATAGAAATTGCTTTCAAACTATAGGTCCCTTAAATTTTCTAACTTACTCTCACGTACAAACGGGGTTAAAACACCCCATCTTGGTGACGAGATAGACAACTCAATCATTTTAAAAAAGAATAAAATATATTTTTATCCTTAATATATATTCTCTAATTCTTATATGATAATTTTTATATTGAGTCCCTAATAAAATAATAGTTTTTTTAATATTTTTTTTAATCTTTAATAAATTAATTAATTTTATGTTTGTTTTCTGATAATTTTTTTATTTGTTATTAATCTTTTTCAAATAAACTAATAATAAATGAATTTTTTTTATAAAAAACAAATACAAAATTATTAAAAAAAAGTCAATGATCAAAAACAAAATTTTTATTTTATCAAAAAGTAAAAAAAAAATTATTAAAAAATAAACACAAAATTTAAATATTTATTAAAAATTACAAACATAACCTTTGCCAAATATAAGTATCGAATTGATGCCAAATGAAATGAATTCAATCAGCATACTATACACAATCAACTTTGCACAAGATTTTTTTTTTATAAGAAACTTTGCAAAAGCTTAAGTTATATAATGAATTGGAGAGTATAACAAAGTGAAACATTTAAATTTACATTTTAAATAAGATCAGTTTCTTAAATGTTCCCTGCAGCAAAATCTCGTTTTGTATCATCAAATTAATAAATATATGTTACCTTAGTTCAGTTATATGGATCGCAAAATATATTTTTAATAATATAAATATATCACATCAAATGTTTCATAGCAAGAGGATCTTTTATTTCAGCAGCATCTAAGACCTTCTCTTAAAAATAAAGAGAAAAGTAAACAAAATTTGAAATTTACACACCCAGAAATTGAGAAACACTAAACTAATTGAACTTTATTTTGTGAGCTGAAGAGAAATGCTTTGATGCTGCAACCATGGCTGCCTCAGGTCCACTAGCTTTGGTACTTGTCTTCACATCTTTACCACAGAATAACATCTTAAAGGATCTTAATATGGATGAAAACCACCTTTTCTTGGCACCCTTATCACCCATTTTACTATTGAATGTTCAAACGAACGTCTACAATGCCCAAGCTGCAGAATCAATGCTACCACTACAAAATCTTAGAATTCGTCCTCAATCTAGCTTATTGGATTTAGATGAGTTAATTTGCTAATTGATGCATTTGAAACTCATTAATTGACGTTTAATTATATAAGATCAAGTTTCTTGTTGATGGAGTTAAACTTGGCCAACAAGTTATTGATTCAAAATGTAACTTTATGATGTTGACTATTTTCAATTCTATTGTTTCTGCACGCGGGACTTGAATTACCATTCCATCTATCTCTTGGAATCTACCTTTACTAGTATGTGCTTTAATTAGATCATCATGAATATAAATAATTTTTTAAGGTCCAGCTCAAAAACCCTTGTAATCTGTAAGCTAAACATACTTAAACCCCCTTTTTTTAGTGGAAATTTTTTATCCTTAACATCCACATATTTAGAAGAAAATATGGGGAAAATGAATGCCTAGCTATAGTTCAGATAATGAAACTATACGAATGAGTACATAAATCAATTGGAGGTAGGCACTATTTTAACTTAATAGCATATGAGGTTAAGTCTTAACCAATGTTTTCAGAACCGATAGAGACATTAATTCAAGATTCAATTATTCATTAGGGATTATATTAGGGTTGAATTAGTTTTAATAAAATATTATTTTTTTAAAAAAAATTGTATAATATACTAAGCAATATTAAACAAAAATTAACATGATATACATAAATTTATAATATTTAAAATTAAACTTCATATTTCAAAATGTGGTAAGTCATAACATATAACAAAAATATATTATATATGAAAGTATATGTAATATATCAAAATTGTGGATTTAAAATTATAGAAAAATTAAAATTGTAATTTAACCTAATGTTTTAAATTTTTTTATATGTAAAAATTGAACAGAATACCGAATTCATAAAACCCATTCACCTCACTCAATCAACTGAATTAAATCCTTTTATTTTATTTTCAATTCAAAAGTAACAAATAAAATCTACTAGCAACCACCGGTTTAAGTTTAACAATAACGAATAAAATCAATTAGCACAAAAAATTGTGATTTTTGTCTAAGTGCCAAAACCAGTCCAAGAATAATTAAAAAAAAAGTTATTTTCTTAAATTTTTTATAAAATTTAAAGTCAAAGAAGGTGAATATTGTTTTAATTATTAATAATTAAAACTTTAAGAAGTTTTTTTTACCTTTAGAAAGATATATGCACATAGATATCTAATATATATTATCAATAATCTTCTTAAATGGAGAATAATACACTTATCAACCTTCTGCAACATTTTTTGTAACATCTTTTTTCCTATCCAACATTTTTTTCTTCTAATTATATTTCTCTTAAATAGTGAAAACTATTGTGAAAATTATGTTGGATAAAAATCAATGAACTTGTTTATTAAATAAATGAAATCATTGCTTTCATTGCTACTAGTGTAAAACTTTGAATTTGAACTGGACTTGAAAGTTGTTTATATATATATATATATATAACTGAGTGTAATTATTGTTAGAAATTAAAATAAAATATTATAGTGATTTATAATTAACATTATCATAACCGGACCAGACCGGTAACCGATCAGGTATCCGGTAAGATATGGCTACAAAACCGGAGCATTAATAAATCGGTCCAAAATCGTTTAAATCAGTCAAAAACCGGCGGCTTTCCGGTTCAAAACAGGTCAATAGAATCCGTTTGATTTAGCTTCTTTTTTTTTTTTTTAATAAAAAAATTTTCTTTCCTTACCAGCAAAGATCTATCGTAGAAAACACCAGTCTCCCTCTTCGTCACCATCTTCTACCTTTGCCTGCAACATGGAGCCGCCATGGCACCACTATTTCATTGCTTTTTATTTTCTCAATGTCAATCAACGACTGGAATAGCAAGTCACAAATCATGAAATTTTACTTTTCACTGCCATTAGTTTCTTTTCTTTCACGTAGCTTTGGAACTTGGAAGGTAAAAGTAGCTTTTGATTTTTGGTTTATGTGTTGACACTTGACATCTATTAACTCTTTATTACAATTTATATAATTAAAAACTCTTTATTACAATTTGTAATGACCTGCGGTTCATGTTTAGAGTTTTGTAAGTTTACTTTTAATTTTTGTATATTATTATTTTATTTAAATATTAATTTTTGTGTGTATATTCCTTACTAAGTATTTTGATGGTTGGGTATTTTATGTGTATATATTTTTAATAACTTAAAATTATATATTACTTAATATATTATATTAAACATTTAAAATTATTATTTAATTACTACTGATTCAACTCCAATTTAACTTTTAAATCTTGAACCAATTGATTAAAAAATTTGTTTATAATAATTAAAGATAAAACTATTTAAAAAATGATATTAAATAAGATTATTTTCTTTATAATAATTATAGATTAATCAGACCTCAAAGTTTTCCAATTCTAATAAGTTTTGATGTCCCTAACATAATCTAGCAATCTCAGGCACCCTTCACCCTACCTCCTCATCTTCAAACATCTAACTTTTAGTGAGCTTCAAAATATGTTAAAAAGGCTAATTAAAGCTGAATCCGCAACAAAATTAATAGTTGCTTTTGTATCACTTTTGAGGTAATTTTGCTCTAAACGTGGACCTTGGTTGTGGAACCAAAAACACATTTTCTCTTCGATCTATAAGTTTTGCTCTCCATTATCCTTTGTTGTCTTTTTTTGTGCGATTTCTTATTCACCAATAGCATTTTGTTTTTTTTCTTTTTTTGTCATGATATGATTAGAACTAGTCTTTGTTAGTAAATTGCACAAACTTCTTCTAAGATTTTGTAAAATTACATAAATTTTTTTAGTTTTTTTTTACATTTACACTAACCTTCCTTTAGTAGAGTCGACAGTATATAATTTTAAATGACTAATGAAGGTTAACATAGAAATAGATAAAAGTAGAAAATGTTTATATATAATTTCATGTAACTTCAGGAAGTTAGTGTAATTTAATTTTTTTATTATGTTAGAATACACACAAAAAGTAATTACTATTTTCGAGTGACAATGATATGACTAAAATTCATTTTTATTTTGTGAAGATACATAATGAAAATATAATTTCTTCTATGTATCTTACAAAATTGTGTTGAGGGAGGTTAAGTATTTTGACCAGACTAGTTTCTCTAGAATATCTTGACAATATTTTATCAAGATACACAATCAAAATTAATTTTCTCAAATTTTTATTTTACCGAAAACACTAAAAAATGGGGTGGGAAGATAAAAGGGAAGTGTCAATATCATGGGGCTTGTCTTGTCAAAGTAGTACTACAACATTAATAAGGCATTTTCTATTTTTACTCCCCTTTATTGCTAATACATTACCCTTTTGATTTTCTTTTCCAAAAATACCCTACTAAATACACTCCCGTCAAGTTTTCTTCTTCTAGAATCCATATGTCGAAACCGTACATCATCTCTTTCTCTCTCTCTCTGACTTCAATCTCCTTCCTTTTGTTCTATCTCCCATCACCTCAACATTGTCACTTGTTGTTGCAGCCTAAATTCACGGTCATCAACAATTGCTTATTGTACCCCAAGTTCTTATTTTTGGCAAAATCTATTTCTAATAAATTTTCTCCATAAGTCTCATGAAAAAAAAAAGGCTTATCCACAACGGATGCAACACACAGTAGCAAAGTGGGACAGTGAGGCTTGGGTACGTAAGCGGTGGAGACTAGTCTTGGAAGATTGATTGGGGATGAAAATTTTGCAAAGAATACTCTTTTTTATTATTTTCTTAACTTAGGTTATGAGATTCATACTCTCTTCTTAAGTCTTGTGGTTGATTCAAAATTATTAGAGCATTCTTCTCCATTTTCTCACGTGGACTAAGGAGGAAGAGTCAGGTAGAAGATTTTGAATTGCTCTTGACATTTCACTTTTCCTTTTCTCCTTTTGCCACTCATGAAAAGCAAAATGGGACCAATTTTTGCACTGCTGCTGAAGTTTTTCTGGAAGCAAACTCATGTGGGTGTGTGGGTTTAATGGGTTTTTCTTGATTTGGGACAAGTTGGGCTAGATACTTGATTTGAGGAAGAAAGATTTTGTTATAATATGTAAAGCAAATTTTAGAATGCAATTGAAGACAGTTCTGAGATGGGGATTGGGAGAAGTTTCTGAAATGCTAAACTTATGGGTGTGTGCAAAGGGGGTGTGCTTTTTTGGGGTATTTTTGGAGAGAAAAAAATCGAAAGGGGAGTGTACTAGTAATAAGGGGAGTGAAAATAGCAAATTCCATTAATAACACAAGGTATTCTACATGTTCGGCCCATTTAGAACATACGTCGGAACTAAACTTCACCCCAAAATTTTGAGGATTTTGTGGTTTCCCCCGCAAGATTAGCTTCCCTAGGATAAGAACATTGAACTTATACTCATTCAAATGGTTGAAATTACTTTCCACCTCCATCTTCAAATAATAATTTTATTATTATTATGTTATTAGTGCAGAGTATCTATTGACTTTATTAATAATTAATTTTCTTTAAAAAATCCGATTAACTACTTTTATAGTGTAATTTTTTTTCTAATCATATTTTTTCATCTATAAAATTTGAATTCAAAATCTTATTTAAAAGAATCGAGTTCAATACTAATTGGACGAATGAATTGTTGGTACCTAAATAATAATATTAATATTTTATTTGCTATTTGATTGGATCCTTTTTCATTATGAGTTGTGATGGTAGAACTTCATTTTTATTGTAGTCAATGGTGTCCAGATTAGTGTTTGCACGTGCATTAATTAATCTGCTTTATTTTGTATTCATAGTTTGCAATAGGTTATTCATACTAAGATTAACGGTGTATTTGGTTCAAAATGGACAAGTGAGAAGAGAAATGGATTTTAATGGATGAGGAAAAAATGGTTTACAAAGAAAAAAGAAAAAAAATGAAATAATTTATTATACCATTACAATAAAAACAGAAAATGATTAAACTCAACTATTCAAACAAGGGATATTTGAGTCAGTATAATCTAAAAACTTAAGTTTTTTCTTTTCACTAAATCTCCAATGTTAGAGTAATTAAGAGGAAAAATGAGAAGGAAAACATTTTGATACTCTTCTTTTCTGTATCGTATAGACAGATTTGATACAACTCAAGGCCTACTTAGTAATGGGTCAAGCTAACATGTTTAGTAACAATTGTGGTATAAAGTTTTGTTTTGATAAACTTTTCATAATATACTTCTCATGTATACGTTCATTCTTTTACTTCTCTTGTATAATTCTACAGGTAACTTGACCATAGAAATTCTTTCTAAGCATACCCACCTTGTCCTGACCAAAGAGCATACATTATTTGTTAATTGCAGTCTAAACTTCATTTCCCTCCAACTACATCCTATCATACTATGTATAAAACTCAATATATTATAATGACATTTCTTGCAAAATTTCAATTTCTGTCACTCATGATCTCAGAACAATCTCTTGCTTATGTAGGTAAAACTGCATACATCTATTGTCTCCAAATCCCATCATTGGTGAGAGCATCGTGATGAAATTCAACAATAGCTGACAAGTCAACATGTGCATGTTAGCTCATCAAATACCTTCTCAAAATTCTTACTCAAGTTTGGCATTGATCCCTAAGCTACAACGATCATCTTCAATTATCATTGCAAACTAAGTACAATCATTTAACACCTGTTATTATGAGTGCCACACGTTAAAAAAATTATTCAATTAAGTAAGCTGGTTTTTACACTCACATTAAAAAAAAGGAGTTCAATGACAAATTGGTTTAACCTAATTATGTTATGACTGATTGTGGTTGTTCAAAAGTATCAAGAGATATATACGTAAAATTCTGGAGATAATTAATCAGCTGTCCAAAAGAATGGTCACCATTCAAGAAACATCCTTTTTTTTAATTTCTGTTTCAAGAAACATCCTTTAATTAGTTTGTTGTAACTCATTATTATTATAAAAATCTATTTATCTATCTATAGCTTAGGTAGGAGACATGGAGATCAATTAGTTGTAAAATGAAATTAGGAAATTTCTCCATTGCCTTTTCTTTTTTGTTTCATGGAACTAAGGTTATATCAATTATTGTGACAAATATATCAAAGGTTATTGTTATAATTTACATTTTAAAGAAATTTGTTTAATAATTTTAATATTAGGTGTGACATGAAAGATGATAGACATGATGTCTAAAAGTGAGCTTAAATTTTGTCAAAGGAGGATGTATAATCAGTCAAGAGAGACATTATCTCTTATCACACTAAAAAAAAAAACGCACATACTGTATTACTTCTGATCAACATGGCAAGGTTTGCTAAATTTTCAAATTGCTGAAATTTCTTGATAAATAATTGAACTTTTTGTAATATTTTCTTACTTCTGCAATATTGATTTAATTTGTTTGTTTTTTATATACGGACGATTGCTTTATATATCAATGTATTAATTATGGTTGCAACTTACTATATATTTAGAGGCACATGGGAAGCAGTTCAGTCAATGATTCAACTTGATAGAGGAGTAATTGTTAATTTGTTATATCCACAATAATCAATAACTTAAATACTAAGATATTGGAGTATATTTAACGATTCTTTCCACAACCAATAATATTTCAACATCTGCGCAATCTTTGTTCTCTCGATTATGCGACCATGTGGTTTCTGAGATAAACAATAATAATCAAAGAAGCAAATAATCAAAGTTAGCACCCAAAAGTTTGAAGACAGAGAAATAAACATCAAACCTAACACATGCTACGAATCCAAATTCATCAGCAATCCCCCCATTCCTGATCAATAGTACGACAGCTTAACAACCCTTTTACTGATAAATTGGACATGCCAGAGACAATAGAAAATATAAATATGGGTTGCATGCACGTGGAACTCTGATAGAATCTTCTAGTAATTTGAAATCAAAGTATTTATGGGCAGGATGCTGACACACACACACGTTTCATCTATATTGTACTATTATGATTTAATAGACTTGATAATATATCATAACCCGTTAATGGTTCATGTTTATCTGATTTATAGATTTTAGCAAAATGAAACTATAATAGTATCTTTAACGTTTTATTAGCTTCGTAGCAAATGCTTGATTAAAAAGGATATCTTGAAGCAAGGTCTTGTATATGAATCCCTAATTAATTAAGTAAATTGGTCAACACCCTTAGGATATACATGCTTGATCCATCATGTTCAAATTGGGTTTGATGTATCAAAAGAGTAATTGGTGTGTGATTTCAGTCATGAAGCATATTCTCTAGCAATGCACAATCATTTTTATGAGCATTCAATTATATATATATATATATATATATATATATATATATATATATATATATATATATACACACAAAGTTTTTATTTATAATTAACTACTGTAATTAAAAATTTTGGTTTTCATGCAAGCTTCAGTATTTTGTTCTTTTTTGTGTGTTTTTTTTATATTTCTTTTTCACTGTCTTCGAGAGTAGGTTGTTTGGGAAACCTTTATATTTGGAGGACTACTAGTGAAGGAATGATTTAATTTCAAATTCTCATTGCGTATTTAATTTATTTTATTTCGAAACTAATTGTTAACTTTGTCTTTTTCAAGAATTTTAACTTTCTAAATGTGTCATTTTCAAATAATTACTTTTTAAGAATCTCCCAAACATATTATATTCTTTTTTAATTAATATATGTATCTATAGTATAAAAAAAAATTATGTCGTCTTAGATTATAATTTTTTTTTACTTAATATATATATATATATATATATATATATATATATATATGCAGTGTGAAAAAATTATGTCATCTTCTATTAGAAATTATTATATTATTATATATGATTGACTTATTAACAATAATTTTCTATTGATTGATAGTTTAGATACATAATTATAAACTCATTTTTAATTAAAAAAATACTTTCTTATTGGATGGGTCAACTAACTTTCAAGGCCCGAAGTAATACTGACTTTAATATTTCTAGTCATCCATTACTATTGGCCGCATGCAAGAGATTTATATATATATATATATATATATAAAGAGAAATTATTTTTTATCTATAAAAATGAAAGATAAATATCAAAAAAATTATCATAATTCACTCACCCTTAAGAGATAAATTGTTATATATAAAGATACAATGATAAAATAAAATAGGTGAAAAGTTTTAAATTTTGATATAAATCTCACACTTTTACATTTTACATATTTTAATTTAATATTTTGATCTCATTTTTTTTCTTTCTTCTCTACGGAACAGTAACTAAGTGAAAGTATGGGGAAAAAAAATCGCAACCTTATTCATTGCAAGTAGGTTATATTTGGATTAAAACTCACTAGTAAAATAAAAGAACAAAAAAGTAAATATTTTATATATATATATATATATATATATATATATATATATATATATAATCCCAAGTTAGGGGAATAATCTATTTAAAAAATAAAATTAATAATTATGATCATCACAAAAGTAAAAAGAATTAAGACTATAGTTTAAATATATAAAATTAGGAAGATAAAATATACACATTTAACATATTTATATGTTTTCTTTAAGTGAGGGAAGAGCGAAAAGTGGAACTTGAAAAAAAGACTTTATTTTTATCTTATTTTTTATATTATATCTTTTTCTCTATTTGATTTCTATTCATTATTATATTCTATATTTTTCTATTTTTTTAATTTCCTTTTCTCTTTTTCTGCAGCAAAGAGGGGGTACAAGTGCGCTTTCTATTCATTATTATATTCTATATATTTTAACATAAGTAGGTTTAAAAAAAAACATAAGGAGGGAATGTGCTGTAATATATATTTACATCTTTGAGAGAAAGGCTATGTAAAAAATATTTTAATAATAGTAATTTTAACAAAAAGTTAAAAAAATGAAGATTTTTAAAAATAAAAATAAAGTGTTGTATGTTCAAATTTATCATAGGAGAAGAATATATTTTTAAAAGTAAGAAAAAAGATAAATATATTTAATATTTACATCTTTAGAAAATTGTAAATAATCAAATTTGTTCTTAAAATTGTGAAATATTGATAAATTGATTCTTAAATTTATAAAAAATATAATAAATTAATTTTATAGATAATTTAATC